>NC_088337.1:27245000-27297500 GCF_036884655.1 Musa acuminata AAA Group
GCCTTGGCTTCGTCCACGTCTTCGCGGTGTCGACGTCGGAGATAGCCCGGCAAGTCCTCCAGGTGCAAGACGCCGTCTTCTCCAACCGCTTCGCCACCATCGCCATCACCTACCTCACCTACGACCGCGCCGACATGGCCTTCGCCCACTATGGCCCCTTCTGGCGCCAGATGCGGAAGCTGTGCGTGATGAAGCTCTTCAGCAAGAAGCGCGCGGTGTCGTGGGCCTCCGTGCGCGAGGAAGTCGACGCGGCCGTCCGCGCCGTCACGGACGGCGCCGGCGCCGCCGTCAACCTCGGCGAACTCATGTTCAACCTCACCAAGAACATCACCTTCCGGGCGGCGTTCGGGACGCAGAGCCACGAGAACCAGGAGGAGTTCATCGCCATACTTCAGGAGTTCTCCTTGCTGTTTGGGGCGTTCAACATCGGCGACTTCATCCCGTGGGTGAGCTGGATGGATCTGCAAGGCATCAACAAGAGGTTCAAGGTGGCACGAGAAGCACTCGACGGCTTCATCGACAAGATCATCGAGGAGCACATGGCCAACCCCAAGGAAGCTGACGCAGAGGATTCCGACATGGTCGACGAGATGCTCGCCTTCTTCGAGGAGTCCCCCGACCGCACGAAGGAAAACGAGGCAGATGAGCTCCAGAGAACGCTCAGGTTGACCAGGAACAACATCAAGGCCATAATCATGGTATGTGTCCATGCATAAATATGAACAACACTACATCTAATTTATGGGAGGAACATTTCATGAACTTATCCGTATCAAACTTGTGACCGGTTCATCCTTTGCTTCAATCACTCGCTTCTCAACCAAGAACACATGCGGCTGTTCGACTTGGAATCGATAGACTGATTGCTGAAGTGCACAGGATGTGATGTTTGGCGGCACGGAGACGGTGGCGTCCGCCATCGAGTGGGCCATGGCGGAGCTCATGAAGAACCCAGAGGACATGAGGCGAGTGCAAGAGGAGCTGGCCAGCGTCGTCGGGCTGCACCGGAAGGTGCGCGAGAGCGACCTCGACAAGCTCCCCCACCTCAAGTGCGTCGTGAAGGAGACGTTCCGCCTCCACCCCCCCATCCCCATCCTCCTCCACGAGACCGCCGAGGACTGCCAACTCACCGGCTACGCTGTCCCCGCTCGCTCCCGCGTCATGATCAACGTGTGGGCCATCGGCCGCGACAAATCAGCATGGGAGGACGCGGAAGTGTTCCGGCCGTCGAGGTTCGCCCCCGGCGGCGAGGCGGCCGCGCTCGACTTCACGGGCGGCGGCTTCGAGTTCCTGCCCTTCGGGTCGGGGCGGCGGTCGTGCCCGGGCATGCAGCTGGGGCTGCACGCGCTGGAGCTCGCGGTGGCTCAGCTGACGCACTGCTTCAGCTGGGAGCTGCCCGACGGAATGAAGCCCGGCGAGCTCGACATGGGGGACATGTTCGGGCTCACAGCGCCGAGGGCGGTGCGGCTGGTGGCCGTCCCTACGCCACGACTCACCTGTCCACTGTACTGATGGATCACCCCGTCCATCCATGTTCATCATTTCCAGTGTTTCCGGAAGAACCAAGACAGGATTCGTACGCATGCCATGTCTGTGTGGGAGATTGCTTCTTGGTCAACATGGAATCCATGTTGCAGGCAGCAGAAATAAAGTTGTATGATTGTGTCTCATATGTGTTGTGGTGGAACAAGCAGTGTGTCTCATATATGTTATCTGTCTCATGTCAAATAAATAGACTTAAGACACTATTATTCTTAAGTCAAGCTTTTTTTTTGTTATATTTTGTTGAATATTTAATTTATAGATTATTTTACCAACAAAATATAAAACATATGTAGTGCTACATATCCGATTACATTTCACATCTCTCAGTCCAAAAGGAGAAAAGCTTAGACATCTTTCGAAGAAGATTTGCAGTGTAATCGCTGCTGTGTGATTGTGATGGACATGTACAAGCGTGCCATCAGCAACAGAGGAGGAGCAGGCGGAGGTCAAAGAATGGCCAAGTTTTGGGAATGGCTTAGGACAGTACGAATCTGCTTCTGCTCTTTCGGCAAAGGTGGGCGCCGGCGGCGGCGACCCGGGTTCGGACGCGCTCGAACTCTGCGGCGGGGCAGGGGATGGTGATGCCGCCGGGGTGGTGGAACCCGAACTCCTCCTCCGCCTCCTGCAGCAGCTCCCCGAACAAGGGGTGGTTGAAGTAGATCACCGGAACCACGTACCTCCGCCCCCCGCCCACGTACACCGCGATGTGCCCCTTGGGCGGCCGCCTCTGCTCCTCCAGGAGCGGAGCCCGGTCGCCGAGGTGGGGTCTGCGTCGTAGGCGGCGGCAGATGCTCCGGCCCCAGTGGGCGAGCCTCGTGGTAGCCGTGGAGCTCTCCATCAAGGGCCGGGTGTGGTCGCGACGACGGCCGAGCCGCGAGACGCATCGCCATATCCTCGAGAGACGGCGGCCCAACCTGAACCCTCCTTTGTGTCTCTTCATAATATGGAGAAGGTGCATCAAAACACACCCATTCCTTCTCTTTATGCACTGCACGAGAGATCCAAGAAGAGAGAGTCCGATGAAGAGGTCAGAGAGAGGAACAGTGAAGGGAGAAAGAGAGATGGCGGAATGAATATAAAGAGGGCTGGTCAACGATATTATATATGTATATATATACATATCAATTGGAAATTGAGAATGGAAGAAACAGAAGAAGAAGGCGGCAAGAGGAGACGTGAGAGTATGGAGATGTGAACCGTGAGTTGGCTGCACCGTAGAACACACGGCCTGATGAGCTACACAAGCGTCGCGTGGCGGAGAAGAGTGTGGTGTAAACGCAAACGCAAGTGGTGGTGAGAATCCCATGACAAAGACTTCACATTTGTTCTACCAATTGTCTCCGATCTCCATTGCACGTTGATTTGAATAGGGAATTGGAGTGGGAAGAAGCATACTTTTCTTGTGTGCATGTTCACTCGGTGAAAGGGAAGCGAAGAAGAAGAAGAAGAAGAAGAATCAAAGAAGTTGCTCGTTGGACTTTAAAACCATGTCGACTGTCAGTAATGTTGATTATTATGTATGCGTCGACGACTCATTCCCCATTTAAATGTATGCAACCATCGGTAGCTGACAAAGGAGAAAGGATAAGTGCACTGCCTGTGGCTGTGGCTAAGGGATCGATGATGAGATGAGAAGAGTTGTGCACCGGGATGGCCGGAGGTCGTTACTCTTTTGTGGGCAATCAACCAATTGTTGATGTTATGTACTTCCATAGATTTGAGTTTAATGTGTATATACATGCTTAGATAATAATTAGTATTATTTACATAGTGTAGTTAATCAAGTAGAACGTTATATCACAAGATCGATATTTTAGGTGCAAATTTTATAGAGTGAGATTTTGATGACTCAATATAAAATAAGTGAGTCAAAGATACCCACATATATATATATATATATATATATATATATATATATATATATATATATATATATATATATATATATCTCATAGGTTAATTAAAACAGGTGCTTCATTTGATCTAAATCACTAATCAAAAAATTTAAATTAAAACTAACATTTATACACTTATCATACCATTATAAATCATTCTTAGTTTTATTCATTTTTTATATGGGACTATTTAGAGTATTGTAATTTTTTCTACTCAAAGGTTTGACATCTTTATTAATGTATGTGAGACGTAGACTAGTAGTAGTAATAGTGGCTTCACATTGTGATAAGTTATTTGACTTTATTCTCTTTCTTATTTGAGCTCTCTTATTATGCGTAAATACTAGAACGATTTTAATATCAAATATTAAGACCTAAACTTGATAAACTAACTAACTCATATACTTTGTTTGATCTAAATCATTAGTCAAAATATTTAATCTGAAATTGATAATAATACACTCAAACCATAAATCAATCTTAATCTTACTCATTTTCAATGTAAAACTAATTGAGATATTACATTATGATTAATTTTAATTAGTTTATACTTTTAATATTGACCAACCTCCTCTTTCCATATATTTTTCCTAACATGAAAATAAGTGTAAATCAAAATATAAAGGATCAATATATAGTTTTAACCTTGCAAATAAGAAAATTATGTTCATGATTTCTTGCAAACAGTCATCCTGTAACATTAATTTTAAAAATGTTGACTTGGAAAATTATGAATCCAAGGAACCAACTTATTTTAACCTATCATGTTGGAATTGGACATGTTAACATTTTTCATTCTAATATCATATTTTTTTATTTTTATCAATGTCATTGCATCTCAGGAACTTATAGACAAGACATAATCTAATTTATATTCTTAACATATAATACCCCTAAAAAGTAATTTATAAGTTCCTCCAATTAAGGGTTGGTTGATAATTTTATTACTCTTTTTTTTTATGGGTATGATATAATAAAAAACTACAAGATGAAAATATCCTAGCTATTGGTCTATCCTATGGTACATTGATCTTTTTCTTCATCAGAATAACCTACGAATTGTTCCTACAATATAATGCCAAATAATAAAAATCTCTTTGCATATGTGCCACTACAAATATATGAGTGATTTTGAGCTTTTCCAAATCTCTTTCCTCCATTTGTTTTCTTTCTATATGGACAGATCTATGGAATAAATTTGTACAATTGTAATATTTTTACACTTTGGTATGTGTTTTCAAAAATATCATAAAGCATTGTAACCTAGTAAAATAAAAAATGACAACGCAATATTTTTGTATATATTTTGTGAAAATATACTGTAATACAGTATTAAAATATTATAATGATATCGGTTCGCCTTATAGACTAATCTATAAAAGATAAAAAAAATCTGAAAAAAAGGTCTCTTCTAAAAAAAAAATCTATTTTTTTTCAGAAATTTACTCTAAATACTTTATAATAGTTTATTCATTCTTCTTTTGTAGTTGCTTTAACTATACTCCATTACAATGAAATAATGGATATTTGACTCCAAGGGGGGCATTATAAACCAAACGCCATGATGTCCTTCTCATCACTCCTCCTATCTTTCGGTGAGATTTCATTTATTTCAGCACACCTCTTTTCACAGAGATCCGAGTAGTGGACATAAGAGGACATGGTTTCATTATTAGGCCTATGAAGCATAAATTATAGCTACGACTCTTAATCGTAAGTCAAAGCTTAAATACTATTCTATTTACGTTGCCTAACTTTGAATTTTCTGCGATGGAAATAATAAAAACAAAGCCAATAATGACCAGATGTGCATTTTTATGGCACTTGCTTTAAGACAGTAATAATTGGGAACAAGAAAATATTAGGTGGAGGATCTTAGGATGGAACTCTCATGACTGGCCGGATGACAAGACTTTTGACATCCTTCCTTTGATACGTTTGGTAACACATCTTGAAGGAGTTTGAGGAAATGTAACTTTGTAGATTTTAGCTGTTTCTAAGTTGATATATGGATTTTGGTGAGGCATTTTAAGGTCCTCTTCCAAAAATTTTATGATAAAAGTCAACGCATGATAGTTTAGTTCTTATAATTTGTGAAATAGTTGTCTAACATTAACAAAAGTAAATGATAAAGATGAGATTTGATTATTATGAATAAAGAAAAATGACCAAACAATATTTTGATGGCAATCTTAATCATTGTTTATGGAAAGAGTAGGAAATGATGTCGGTTTTAAAATTATATCTTGAGAGAAAAAGGCCAAAACAACATTATCTTTGAAATGAATTCATTATTGTAGATACATACATACACATTCATACGGACAAGACAAGAAGCTTTAAGATCTAAGGGTAGCGGAAGTGGGGTCCAACGGATCCAATGGGAGATACGGTTCTCGAAGTATATCCAAGAAGAAAGCTACACGGGGGGTCCCACCGGAGGTGCGCAAATATCTACGGGTGAAGCCATCATGGCAGAGAGAAGGTGGTCGATGGGGCCCGACGTGCATTCGGGAGGCCGCGACCTCCTCCCCACTGGCTCAGCGGCTGACACGTCAGCATCTTCACTGACACACGTGACGTGGGACCGGCCAATGATGGGATTACGTGGGCGATCCTTGCGTGTGGGGGCCCACCTGACGCGCCGCAGAACGCGCACGGGGACCCTGGATTTTGTTCTCGTGGCAAATCGCCATTCTCTCTCTCTGCTCTTATTTCGTCCCCGCCAAATTAGCAGTGTTTTTATGTTTGTGTTACTGTGAAAACACAGCACCAATGACAGCAACAACAAGCAAAAAGAAGAGACGCAGTGCAGGTTGCGTCGTTGAGCCAGCGGCGTTCGAGTGCAGGTGGCAGAGGAGCAGTTGCATGACTGAAAAGGGAAAGCTTGGGAGCATGGCAATTCCCTCCACACAGCTGTTTCATGTGGCACACCACAACGCAGAGAGAGGGGGGGGGGAGGAGAAGAAGCCTTGCCATCTTGGTTGGCTAGCCAACCGAGCCGGGTGGCGGTGGTGGTGGTGGTGGATGGATACATGATCCCGGCCACTCCTCCATGGTGACCGTGGCATGGCGTGGGATACTTTTGCTTCACCTTTGTCCCAAAGATACGCCTACCGACCATATACGTCTCCCAAACCATAATCCACACCACGAATATTATAATACATCTCCACCCTTCAGCGTCACACACCCTCTCTCCCCCCTCTCTTCCCACCGCGCAGACCTAAGGGCAAAAGAGGGAGGAGAAGCCGACGTACGTGTCAACCAGCGACCTGGGTTGACGGGGTGGGACCGACGAGAACCACGCCGCCACGCGCTGAACCCGCGCATGCGTGCTTAACTCCTCTCTCTCTCACAGATTGTTATTACAGACGAGAAAAGGAGCTTGAGCAGAACACTAACCTGGGCTCGAATGAGTAAAGTTGTTGATTTGGCTGAGGACAACGTCAACGTTTTGCTCGTTTGTTTAATGTTCTTCTGCCGGTAGGGATTTGTGGTTGGAGGTGCGTCTCCATCGGAATGCTTAGGTCGGTCCGAAAGAGGCCCACCGGTAGCCGTGATCCAAGTGACGACAGCAAAAGGCAGCAAGGAAAGAGGCAGAGGAAGAAGAAGGACGACCAACCGCTGAGAGCAAAAGCAGGGCGGTCCCCAACGCCACATGCTGCTTTGGATTTCCCGCAATTGTCCTCGCCCTCAGCCATGTTTCAGTGCCATGCATGGGCTCATGCTGCAGTTACTATTTATCTCAGTCCATTTGCTTTTGTCTGCAGAGATCTCTCTCTCTCTCTCTCTCTCTCTCTCTCTCTCTCTCTCTTTGTGATCTCTGTGGAAGAAGGAAGGGAAGCTTTGTGGCCTTCGGTGTTGTGGTCGCTATCGGTTGCGGGTGGAGGGGAGGGGAGGGGAGGGGAGGTGGTGGCGGTTGCGGCCAAGAAGACCAAAGGATTCCGGCCATTGCGGCGCCATTCCTCTGCCCTCGAAGCCTTTCCCCGCAATCCATCCATCCATACGCGTACCTTGTTTGCGGCACGCTCTGCTGAAAGAGAAACCGGGCCTGGCTATAATACACTTCCCGTCCTTTGCAGCACCGCACACCGTCGGTTAACGAACGCCATTTCCTCTTCCTTTGCTATATTCCACATCCTCTCTCTCTCTCTCTCTCTCTCTCTCTCTCTCTCTCTCTCTCCTTTGTTGAGCGACTTCAGTCTCGGGATCTGATCCTTCGCGGTGCCCCCAAAGGGAGGAGGAGGAGGCACTAACGATTGGATTCCCGAGGTTTCTGCCGAGAGAAGTAAAACTGGTGGAGTAGGAGCAATCGGTCTCCATCTTCTCTCTGTCGCAACGGACTCTCCGATCCGGCGTGTACAAACCAAAGAAGACATTCCACGTACTTGGAAGCTTTTAGCCACAGTGCTGTGATCTGTCACCCGTAAGAACTGTTCCTCCTCGTCTTCCCTGCACACACAGTTATGCTTCTGTTATATGTATGTAAGCTTGAATTTTGCAGCACAGATGATTTTATGTAAGATTGTTGTTGTTGTTTCATGCATCTCCCTACAAATTCACTGCAGTTTAGATACTAGTTCTAGAGATTTCTGCCTTTGTTTATGGTGATGATGCAGCCAAACAATTCGATGCACAAGTACATATGGATTCTTTTAGGAACTTTTTCTAGCATATGGCAGTTCCTGAACACACCTTTTCATTGTTTTTACTTACTGCAAAGTTAATATATATAGGTAATTATTGATGAAAAGAGATACCAAGATAGCATGTCATTAAGTCATTGATATGCAAAACTTTTGATCAAAATCACCTTTTTTTTATTCTTTAGTGTACTAAAAGGACATTAAAAATATAAGTCAAGATAAGAACTCTTTTAGTGCATGCATTTTCTTATTTCATATACTTTCTATGTTTATACTCCTTTGCAAAACTGGATACCTATCTGTAGGCAGCTTTCTTATATTTTTCCCAAACTCATGCTCTTCTACTCATTTCTCTACAACATGAGTTTTATATTTGTCTTTTATGCACAATTCCTAGCAACAAGAATTTCTTGGCCTTAATACTCTTCCAAATAAGAGAAAGAAACAAGTCTTGCTATATGTATTGTGCCAGTCTAATTCTCCTAGCAATCATATATACAACTAAGACATGCCTTGACAATATTAATCAGATACAGTATCAAGATCATGATTTTTGATATTGCAAATGATGAGTAACACTTGTCCATTCATGCATCAAATGACAGCAGCATTGGTTTTGCATATGTGATCCACAGGCAAAGACTACAAAGCCTAGAGAACATGGATGCATTCCCTCATGTGCCGCCAGGCTTTCGTTTTCACCCTACCGACGAAGAACTTGTCGACTACTATCTCAGGAAGAAGGTAGCATCAAGAAGGATCGATCTAGATATCATAAAAGATGTCGATTTGTACAAAATAGAACCATGGGACCTTCAAGGTATCATTTTGCTCGACTATTTAATTGGTAACACACATTTTTGTTGCTCTACCAAATTTATAGTTGGCTATGCCTCCTTGCAACAGAAAAATGCAAGATAGGAACAGAAGAACAAAACGATTGGTACTTCTTCAGCCACAAAGATAAGAAATATCCAACTGGCACACGGACCAATAGGGCGACAACAGCTGGATTTTGGAAGGCTACTGGAAGGGACAAACCAATCTACTCCAAGAATAACTTGATTGGAATGAGGAAGACCTTGGTGTTCTACAAGGGTCGAGCACCAAACGGACAGAAGTCTGATTGGATCATGCATGAATACCGCCTAGAAACCAATGAGAATGCACCTCCCCAGGCAAGTATTTAAATTAACAGGTTATGCATGCATTTGCTCCAAAAACTTAGAGAAAATTTCTCGTTTCTTCTCCATTTTCAAAGATGTTATAAATCATAACTAATTGCAACAAACGACTAAAGAAACTATCCACATCGAAATGAGAAATTCTTGGATGGATTAGATGCATACCTTTTACATGAACTCAGCCGCTACGAAAGACCCTGCAATTTTGCTCGTGCTGAAGTCCCAAAGCATTTGTCAAAATCTGAATTTGAACCAAGTTCATGAAAAAGTTATGTGGATTTGATCCACCAGGAATCTGAATATTTCTTCTGATAAAACCATAGCTCATTTTCCATTGACACTCTTCATTCCCATTCTTCAAGTCCTATAAAAGTACTTTTGTGTTTCGGATAAAAGATTTGCTTCTATGTTTCAGGAAGAGGGATGGGTCGTCTGTAGGGTCTTCAAGAAAAGATTAGCGGCTGTCAGAAGAGTCAGTGACCATGATACTCCCTGCTGGTATGATGATCATGCATCATTCATAACGGAGCTCGATTCAGCAAAGCAGATCAGCCCCCAGCCAGAGATGGCGTACCACCAGCACCACCACCTTCTGCCTTGCAAACCAGAGCTGGAGGTGCACTACCACTTGCCACATGATTCTTTCCTCCAGCTCCCCCAACTAGAGAGCCCCAAGCTTCCTATGTATGTCAGCCATGCAACTGCTTTCCAGTCATCGATCATCGCAGAGGAAGATCTAATACAGTCCAGTAAGCAGTTTCAGATCGTCTCCACTTATGATAATACAGGAAACATCAATCAAGTGGTAGAGCAGGTGACAGACTGGAGGGTGCTTGACAAGTTTGTCGCGTCTCAGCTTAGCCACAATGATATCTGCAGAGAACCCAACTGCTCCAATTCAGCAAGTGATGTTCAAACTTCTGAAAAGCTTGATGCAGCTTCTGAGTATGCTTCAACTTCCAACTCCAGTGGCCAAGTCGAACTGTGGAAATGAAGAAATAAATGAACTGGATTTTATCTATACACACAAATAGGATACTAATTCTAGATGCAAAATAAGATCAAAAAAGTGAAGATCACAGATTTATGTACATAATAAACTAAAACTAAACTTAGGCAGCATTGCTTCCGATGTTTGTAATATGTTTTATACCTCCAAGTATGTGCAACAAAGAAACCTCTACTGTCAAGACGATATCACATTACTTATGAAGCCGAGGGTTTGGATAACTGGCTCGGTCTCTGCTGAACAAGGCATCATAGCCTGAGTCCTCTGTACTTTGCCATTTGGCCCATTGTTTGGCAGCAATATCTGCTGCTACTGTATCAACACCTACAAAATTGTAGATATCTGTCTTTTCATTTAATTGGAGTGTTAATAAAAAGCATTGTCAGTTCTCTACTTTCACAATTCATTTTCATATATATTGATCTGCATTGACATGATAAATACTTATAAACAACTAAGAATACATGGCAAGTTTGTGAAGATTCAGGGCATTGCCGCCTAAGAATCTGTACATTATGCTGCAAATATGCTTGTCACACTTATTCCAAAAAAAATTGTATTTCGATTCTTTAGGAAATTGAATTGATTAGAGGTGTTTTTGTGCTTCTGGAAGACCAAAATGTTCACTTTTCTCTTTTCTTTTTCTTTTTTGCTCAAATTGCACAAAGGTGTGCAGGAATGATTGTATATTATAATAGAACAACAAAAAATGATACAATTAAGAAATACATGTCCTCAGATCACACACACATCAGTGAGTTAATCAACTTGTTTTCCTAGATTCCACAAACTTTAATATAAGAACATGCTTAAGTTCTTTTGAATTTCCTAATGAAAGCTTTGAATTCTATCCTATTCCTCAACTCTCAGAAGAGAGGAAGAATAATCATCATTTGGTTTCTAAATGCTTCTTTTATTTCTAGTTTCTGTGTGAAAAATTAAGTTATTGATAAGAAATGAAAACCGATATGATTCGTTTAACCGAGCAAAAGAGCACTAATTGATTCTGGTAGATACTTAGAAATGTGATATCGCAGTCAATATAGGATTTCGGAAGCAAAGCCCTAATTTGATCCCTTCCAATGATATGCGCAATTGATTGCATATTTATAGTGGTCCATGGAGGGAGAGCGCCAAACATCATCCGACTGAGGTGGTCAACAAAGCAAGTCGAGTTCATCTTTCACCAGTGCAAATTACCTCACAGCAGAGTGATGGGTACTAATTCAAAGACCTTTAAGTGTGCTTCACGCACTTGCAGACGACAGGCAGCTCAGGACACACACACCAAGTGCTCGACAGAATGCGGTAAAGAAGGAAAACGATGAAGAACTCACCGGAAGTAAGGAGGCGGCGTGTCCAGGAGGAAACGAGCAGAGGGCGAGAGGAAGAGAGCGGTCTGAGAGGGTTGGCGGACAGAAGTGATGCGAAAGCCAATGCCGTGGCGTCGACGTAGACGAGGAGATTAGCCACCGAGACCATCGGCGGAGGCGGAGGCGGAGGCGCAGGAGAGAGGTATCGTAACTTGTGTGCGAACACGCGTCCGTGTACCCGTCCGCGCCGCTTCGATCGTATGGGCTCCCAACAGGCCAACTTCTCGCGGGTAAAGATTTGAATCCATCGGGTGTTCGGATCCGTGCCCAAGTCCAAATGCAGAATCCAAATGCGGATGCGGATCCGGGCATATCTGCCCGATTACTCGCTAATGTTCGCCCAAAGATTGTGATAGAACATTTAATATAACATATTTCTCAATGTGTAGAATTTTCTTTTACTATTTTCACTAAAAATTTACACATTTAATATGTCTAATAATGTTTCTACTGAACTTTGAGGCATAGCTAATTCTCATGAAAATAATTTGTTCTACTCTTTGTATCTGTAGTATTGAATAACAATTAAAGACAGACTTCGTTCATACCAAAAAATTATTCTCGTGAATCTCCACTTTGATTATCTAATGCTCTTTATATATATTTCCAGATTTATCATTTTTTTAAGTAGCATGAGACATTGAAACTTATTTAATTTATTTTAAGTGTTACTGTATCCTTCCACGACGTATATCTCTACAAAATTATCAAGTGGTTGTAAGAAATAATAACGCTTTGTATTCTTAATCAATTTTAATATTAATTTTAGTTAGTCGAATATTTCTTTGCATATGTTCAAATACTTTATGTAGAACCTATTATTAGTGAACCTCTATGTCGTGGCTGAGGAGCCTGTATGGTTTAGTTCGATTATCGATGTCCAGGATCGTCCCAAGGATGATATATTCATCGGGTCAGGTTGAGCTCGGAGTCAGTCAAGATGCACCTCTTCAGTGAGCATGCCCGCCATCACCTTTGGATTCCTGCACACCGGCCTAGGTCGGGATGAGAGGGGTATTCCGACTTAGGCCCCTCCAAAGATAAAGTCAGTGAAACTTTTTATGGAAAATCCTCCATCGCTCTTACTAAATGTTGGCTGGTGACTTTTATTCTAGTGCTTGAGGGTCGATCGTACGCGATCTTCATGTGGCGACCGACTCCCTAGGTGACGAGTTAATACCTTCGGACGATCGCCATCCGGTATGTGTGGAACGACATCATCCGATGCCATCCCGAGCTTCCCGAAATGATCTTTACTTGGGACGACGCTAGCTCATGCGACTCCAAAAGGTGCGAAAGACAAGCGGTTGTCGTCCCGAATTCCTTATTGTGCATCTGACGTGGCATCACGTCTTCCTCCCGAGGTTCCGCGTTACGCTAACGTGGTTGGAGGCCTTGTCCACGTGGCGAAATCCATAATATGCTCTATCACCTATTATCCTCCAACGTCAGCCTCAATTTATATAAATTTTGCTTCTTGTTAGGTAAAATTTTAACCAAATAAAGCAAATAACAATGGTAATATTATCGATAATACTATCAATATAAGAACAATACTTATACACTTCTATCTTAAGCTCCCCTTAATCCTCTCACTATCTTTTTTGGATTCTCTTAGTCCCGCTAATGTTATAATTACGTCTTGCTAAACAACAAGTTTCCTCACCCAAATGTAGCAAAAGGTGAAACAATTTCTTTCATCAATATTCTCCGTAGTAAAGTCGGCTAAAATAATTCATGTTAAATATTTGACTTTTGATGCTATCTTTTGGGAGGGATAGAATACCTCGAAACAAAAAAAAAAAAAAATTTAGATATTAATAACCAAATAATATATTAGAAAGTTAAGATAAAATCACACTCCTTACGTTAGTTTTGGTAAGTCCCATAATCCCATATCAGGAATATCAGACCTGTTATCTCCTATTGGAACTATAAATAAGGGCCTAGACTTTAAAGTCAGCTGCACCACAAGTGACATCACAAGAAAAACCTAAGTGTTTGCTTTGGGTTTAAGTCCACACTCAATTAAATAGTTTGGGCTTATAGTTTGATTTTTCTTGTTTAGTATTTTCGGGTGTTTTATGGCCTAGGAACATCTTACTAAGGCATTTGTAATAGTCTCTTTTATAATAGTTATTTACTCCTCTTTCGTCCGTGGATGTAGGTCAAAGTCAATTGACCGAACCACGTAAATCTGGTGTTCTTGTCACTTTTATCTTTTCGAAATCTTGTACATGAAGAGGACAGTGGAGAATCGTCTCTACTTGAAGCAGAGTTTGTATATGCTTCGGATGACTGAAGGTACATCTATACTCTTACATCTTGATAAATTTAATTCGTTGATTATGGATTTGGAAAATATAAATACAAAAATTGATGACGAGGATAAGGCCCTATTACTCTTGTGTTCTCTTCCCCAATCTTTTAAGCATTTCCGTGATACTTTGATTTATGGAAAAGAAACAGTTTCGTATCAAGAAATTAAATCTGCGCTGAAATCTAAGGAATCTAAGGAGCAGATAGGTCTGGATGGATAAAAGAGAATTTGACAATAGTAGATCTAAATCCAAACATAGAAATTTGGAATGCAGATATTGTCATAAAATGGGGCACATTAAGACTGATTGCTTTAAATTGAAAAATAAATTAAAGCAAAAGGGAAAACTTGTTGAGAAAACAACTGAGTCCGCTGAAGCTAGTGTAGCATCTAATGAGAATGTTGAAAATATTTTCTTTGCTACTGATGACAGGACGATGTCTAAAAATGAATGGATTTTAGATTTGGGTTGTTCTTATCACATGTGTCCCAATAGGGATTTGTTTTCCACATATGAATCTTGTAATGGTGGAATTGTTTTGATGGGCAATAATGCCGCATGTGATGTTGTTGGTAGAGGCACAATCCGAATTAAAATGCATGATGATATTATGAGGACGCTCACTAATGTTAGACATGTTCCTGATTTAAAAAAGAATCTCATCTTTTTAGGCACCCTAGAGGCCCTTGGGTGTAAATACACAGCTGAAGGTGGAGTTATGAAAGTTTCTAGAAGTGCTCTTGTTGTTATGAAAGCTTGTAGGTCTGGTAGCTTATATATTCTGCAGGGAACTACTGTCATAGGCTCGGTTGCAGTCTCGTCATCATCATTGTCTGATTCTGACATCACCAAATTATGGCATATGCATTTGGCTCATATGAGTGAAAAATGTTTGAGCATATTGAGCAAAAGGGGTCTACTTTGTGGACAGAGTACTGGGCTACTGGATTTTTGTGAACACTGCATTTTTAAAAAGAAGAAAAGAGTCAGCTTCAATTCTCCGGCAGTTCACAAAACGAAAGGTACTCTTGACTATATTCATTCAGACCTTTGGGGTCCAGCTCATGTTCAGTCTAAGGGTGGTGCTAGGTATATGTTGAATTTCATTGATGATTATTCTAGAAAAGTTTGGGTTTAATTTTTGAAACTTAAAAATGATGTTTTTCTAACTTTTAAATAATGGAATGCTTTGATTGAGAAACAAACAGGTAAACATATTAAGCAGCTTCGAACAGGCATGGAATTTTATGAAGTTGACTTTAATGAATTTTGCAAAAATGAAGGAATCGTTCGGTATCGCACTATTAGGATGACGTCTCAGCAAAATGGTGTGGCCGAACATATGAACAGAACACTCTTGGAGAGAGCGACGTGTATGATCTCAAATGCAGGGTTGACAAAGGACTTTTGGGCAGAGGCGATTAATATGGCCTGTTACGTTGTCAACCGCACTCCTTCTGCAGCACTTAACTTTAAAACTCCGGAGGAAGTTTGATCGGGTACTCCTGCTGATTACTCTGATTTAAAAATTTTTAGGTGTCCAGCATACATGCATGTAAATGAAGGAAAATTAGAGCATCAAGCTAAAAAGTGCATTTTCCTTGGGTATGCTTTTGGGGTGAAAGGATACAGATTATGGTATTTTGATCTCAAATCTCCAAAATTTATAATCAGTAGATATGTTACTTTTGATGAATTATCTATGTTATCTTCTAAAGAGGATTCCACTAGTTGTACAAATGATAGTGCGCAGAAGCAGGTGGAGCTTGAGATTGGTAGGTCTGATTCTTTTCAGTCGAACTCTTCCACTCAAAGAATGCTAGTAGATGGTCCCGAGTCTACTGACATAAATGATCCAAAGGAAGAGCAATATTCCATAGCCAAGGATAGACCACGGAGAAATATTCGACCACCACAAAGATATGCAAATTTGGTTGCATATGCTTTGTCTGTTGCAAAAGAAACAAGTGAAGTTGGTGAGCCTACTACCTACTCAGATGTAGTTTCTTGTGATAATTCCGCTAAGTGGTTGATTGCGATAAATGAAGAAATAGAATCTCTCAATCAGAATAGAACTTGGGATCTTGTGAAGCCGCCTTCAAGTAAGAAAATTATTGGATGCAAATGGGATATCATTGCTGAGGGAAATGTCCTTGTTCAGAAAATTCATACTAATAACAATCCAGCTGATATGCTTACGAAGCCTCTTCTGGTTTACAAGTTCAAGCAGTGTTTGAACTTGGTTGGTATTCATTATTGGTGATTACCCGTTGGGGCTTTTATGAAGAAGGTGGAGCAAGTTTTGTTGGGACATGCCAAGGTGGAGATTTATTAGTTTGGCAAGTCCCATAGTCCCACATCGAGAAAATCAGACTTGTTATCTCCTATTGGAACTATAAACAAGGGTCTGGGCTTTGAAGTCAGATGCACCACAAGTGGCATCACAAGAAAAACCTAAGTATTTGCTTTGGGTTTAAGTCCACACTCAGTTAAATAGTTTGGGCTTATAGTTTGGTTTTTTCTTGTTTAGTATTTTTGGGTGTTTTATGGCTTAGGAACATCTTCCTAAGGCATTTGTAATAGTCTCTTTTATAATAGTGATTTGCTCCTCTTTAGTCCGTGGATGTAGGTCAAAGTACTTTATTATCTTTATTGTCTTTGTTGGGTTGTCAAAATTACCCTTTGGTAAATATCTTGAAGCTAACTCTAATACCTATGTCTATATAGATAACCAAATTCTCGAAAAACCAAATATAAAGAATCACTTTCTCTTGAGTTAGCACAAATCCAAGCCAAAAACCCAATGCAAATCATCTCATATAAATTTGAAAAGACTCATTTCTCATTCCTATACCTCTCTCTCCCTTTCACCAAATGGTCGAGATTACTAATAACTTTTTATTCTTAATTTTGAATTTATAATCTAAAAACTAATTTGAATCTAATTGGTGCTCTTCGAATAACTCTTACGATGGTGTTATCATGAAACCCAACAACGACACCAATAATAATTGCATGTGAGTGCAGGTACGTCAATAGTTGCATGCAATCAACCCTCCGCCCTCGTGTTGTATACGTCGGAGCTCATAGAACCACAATTCTCATGTACCCTTTTCCCGGGCTTGTAGCTGAGCACCATCACAGCATGAAATCTAAACCAATAGATTCAAAGAAATAATTCGATTTGGAAAGTAAAATTTTGATGCCAAAAGAATAATTCAGACAATTAGTAATGGAACACAAACATTAACACAAGATTTACGATGTAAAAAATCCATCCCAAGATAATAATATCTGAAGGAGTAAAGAGTGACTCGTAGCATGTGAGACTACTTTGGAAGGATGTCATGAATGCAACCACAGCGGATAGCTAAACCCTAATTTTCTCTGAGGTAGTCTCTCTACCTTTCGATGCAGTAGCTGGCCACGTAGAACGCTTCCAAGTAGCTGCGTACGACATGCTTGTGGGCATGCCGCTGCTTTGAACTCTGTACGAGGGTCGCAATGACGGAGAAATGATGGGTTGGAATGCGATGGATAGATCGAGAAAGAGAGATGAATGGCCGGATGCGAAGCATGCAGCTGAGCTCAGGTGGGTAACTCCCAACAAGCGAACAAAACAACAGCAGCAGCAGCAACAACAAAAAAAAAAAGGTACAGTGGGCGAGCATTAACTCTCCTCAGTTGTTTCTCCTCGATTTCCTCTCTCTGTCTCTCCCTCTCTCTCTCTCTTTCTCCTTGCGTCCACAAACCGACAGGGTTCATCACAGCCCTGTGGTCTCACGTAAGACTCGAGATCAGAGAGGTACAGCAATGGTGGAAGGCAGTCTAGAGTATGGGCTGGCAGTGAGGAGGAGGAGGAGGAGGAGGATGGGAGGGTTGGTGTGGTGAGACAGGACAGATTGCCGAATTCTCGTATAACGAGTTACTCAATGCTGCTAAAGCGCATTCAATAGATTGGAGTGCAGCTGCCACCAACCACATCAGATCAGATACAATAAAGAGTCGGCTATAGCAGATCTCTATGGCCATTCATGCTAACTCGAATGGAAGTGCATCCCATCATCACATCACCAACTCATCGATCGGATACACGACTGCGTATTGGGAGGACATGGTTGATTACGTATGGAATCTTCATGGAGTCTGGAATACAAGAGCTAAAGGTGAAAGGAGCAGACTGCATGCAGGCTTTAGTGTAAATGGAGAAAGAGGGAGGAGTGCTTGCCGGGTTTTGAACCGATGGAAGCCCAGCTTGCCTCGAAGCTTGTGGAGGAGAATGTTAAGATTTCAAATAGCTACGTTTGAAAAAGAGGAGGAAAGAGAAGAGAGAGTTTAGGAAAGGACAAAGGTAGTGAAGAAGAGAGAGAGAGAGAGATGGTAGTGAGGATCTGTGTCCGCTGCTGTTGTCTGCTCTTTTGTTGCTGAGTGAGAGCGGGGAAGTGTGAGGTCAAATCATGAAAGTTGTAAGGCTTTTGTTTCCTTGATTCTCCCACCCTTCTCTCTCTCTCTCTCTCTCTCTCTCTCTTCGGGAACACGCTGCCTCCGGCGACAGGCGCAGTGGGCTTAGAAGAGACAAGGAGGATATCACCCTAAGGAGGCGGACCCGGAGGTGGAGGGCGGCTAAACCCCCATCTACAGTACTGCAACTGCATTACTACAGCACTGCACCTATCTTAGTCTACTGGATCCGGGAAACGGGAAAGCATCACGCCTCTCTCGCTCTCTCTCTCTCTCTCTTGCTGTTCATTTCTTCTTCTTACTCCTCGTTACTGCGAAAACAACAGCTAAGTGAGCTGGGAAAGCACGCTAGGAAGCCCATGCAGACGTCCCTTTCTCCCTCCTCCTCTCGCGCCCCCCCCCTCCCCACCTCTGCCGCCCCTGCCCTCACTCCTCTTCATCTTTCTCTCTCCGTCTCACATTGCAAATGACGACCACTAACGCACACACGCTCTATCTCTCTCTTTCTCTCTACAGACGCACACACACATTATCTATCTCAGTTACAGTGATCATGGAAGAGTCATTTTCACAGTCCACTACGGTGCACCAACCGATGACACATACACACACACACACACAATGCGCTCGAGGAAAACGACGGGCATCATCAGATGGTCCTCATCTAACCCAAATCAAGTCATGGACCTTTGCATGTGTGATCGATCTGCTTCATGGCGTTTAAGCTAAACCTGGGCTCAGAAAGGTCCCCATTACAGGTTTGCAATTCCTTATGTGACGTGTTTCACCTGGAACATCTGGATTCAGTCAAACGGACCTCTGCCAGCTTGGTTAATCCTGGTGATGTGATCCATATAAATTGGACTATCCAACAATTTCCTGAACCCAGAAATAATATCTTTATTAATTATTACAATTTTTTTTTTGTTATTGAAATGCCATGTCTTGTAGATTCATAAATATTTTATGTTGAAAAATAACCCAAATTAATAAATAATTTAATGGAAGGAAAAAAAAAAGAGGTAACAAAATCTCAAAAAACATTATTTATCACTATTTTGAACCTTCTAAATTACTTTCTATATTTTTTTTGATCCATTACAAAAGTTACGAGGCACAACTCGGCCAAATTTATTAGCAAAGTTCATGCTAATCCAACTCCTAAATTTAAATTTTATCCAAACACAAAGTTTAATTTGGATTTCAACAAATTCGATGAACATGTTTAAATAGTGATATTTATATACATATTGGAGGATTTTGGAAAACTTGGATCTTTTAGCATATATTTTTTATGTACATTTTTTTTCCAATAAAAACAAAAAAATCTAAAATAAAATGTTGGTGCAACATGGGAAAAAGAAATGGCAACTCTGATGTATATATATTTAAAAAGGAATAATTGTTACAGCAGAAAAAAAAAAAGTAGACATGATTATTCTCAAGTGACATAGGAAAATTATTACCATACATTCTTCATGCAGCAGCAAGAACAGATAGAACAGTGTTGAAAAGACTATTCCTTATCACTCTTTCTGTCATATACTTTTGTTTTGTTTAGCAATATCTCTATATTGGGTGGAAGCTGTACTGTGTATGAGAGAGAGAGAGAGAGAGAGAGAGAGAGTGTGTGTGTGTGTTTCTTTGGCCTATATCTGACTCTTCTGTCACACAGACAGAATGAGCCATCTCATCTATCTACGCTTACTTTGTTTGATCTCTTTCTCATCTCCTTTCTTCTCTTTCTTCCACCATCTTTCCTCATTCCTTCTCTTCTTCTTCTCTCTCTCTCTCTCTCTCATCTGTTGCATCTCTCCACCTATTTTTCAACTCAGAAACTACAGATCCGAGGAAATATAGAATCATCAGTCAATCAAAGCATCAAATCAAGTAGGGGGAAGCAGCAAGTCGTTGGGGAAAAAGACCTGATTCCTCCCCCTCCCTCTCTCTCTCTCTCCCTCAGTCTCTCTCTGTCTGGGGAGAGATCTCCTTCGGTTGGCCATCCATCAAATCACAGCTGCCGCAGCATGTCATCCTCCTCAGCCGCCTTTTCCTTGGACCACCTCTCCCCACCTCCTCCTTCCGAGCAGCTCTGCTACGTCCACTGCAACCTTTGCGACACCGTCCTCGCGGTATATGCTCGCTCTTATTCCATCCCTCCCTCCCTCCCCCTTTATTCCTTGGGCAGCCGCTACTGTTCATGCCCCTGTTCGCGTTCGCTTCTTTTGTTTCTCTTTTGAGCTTCCGTCTTGCTCATGCGATTTGCCCACTTTGGTTGGCTCTCCTCCTCCTCCTTTTGCTTTCACTGTTGTCTTGCTCCTACCGTGCTCTCTTTTGCTGTGGTCTTGCAGGTGAGTGTTCCCTTTACCAGTTTGTTCAAGACGGTGACTGTGAGGTGTGGCCACTGCACCAACCTTCTCTCCGTCAACATGAGGGGCCTTCATCTCCCGCCCGCTAACCAAATCCACCTTACCCATCCCTGCTTGATCCCATCTCACACCAGTCTTTTGGTACATGTCCATACCCCTGTCGTCTTCATCTCTTCATCTTCATGACCTTAATTTGTGTCATTTTCCCTGGTTAGGATGAACTACAATGCCAGCCTCCGAGCTTGCTACTGGATCCATCCATTCTGTGCAATGGCAACAACAACAACAACAGCAGCAGCAGCAGCCGCCTCATCAACAGCATCACCTCCACCACCAACAACAATACCATCAGCAACTGCAACACTATGGCGCCAGTGAAAGGAGTAGGAGAAGAGCTTCCACGGACCCCAGTCGTCAACAGACGTGAGATTGTTTCTCCACTTCCTCACTCCATGTTCTCAACGTTCATCTGGCTTGGATAAAATGTGTTAAGTACTATAGCAGCTGCACCAACACCTTCTTCACTTTGAGATCCTTGCGATTCCACTCTCATAATCACACGGCAAAAGGAATGATTGCAAGAGCGGCAAAATGCCGAGCTATTGAATGTAAATTAAGATGAGGCTTACTCCTCAACATGGGAGGTTGCCTTCCGGTCCGTGGTCGAACAGAAGAAAGCCACCAGCTGCATTAACTGCACCGCTGCTCGCCTTCAAGAGCGTCGCTGTAGCAATAGTAGCTCTTCGCTCCTCTCTTCTGCTTTGTTCCCTTGGATATCAATCCAGCACATATCATCTTGTCCATAGCACCAACATGTTCGACCATGACTATTCACAAAATAGTTCACAGACCTGCAACCGATAAAACCAGCCCCAACTGCACCTCTTTGTCCTTTAGTTACTGTTGTGGTGATCTCGATGATGTTCTTCTGTGCAGCTCCAGAGAAGAGGCAGAGAGTTCCTTCCGCATACAACCGGTTCATCAAGTAAGTGAAGAGTAAAAGATAAACCACGGGGGGAGTAAATACGATGAGGAGAACTCTAAAACTTTCTTGAAGCTCTCATCGTTTCTTCTCTTTCTTGATGCTGGTAATGGTTGATGGCAGGGACGAAATCCAACGCATTAAGGCTGGGAATCCCGACATCACGCACAGAGAGGCCTTCAGCGCCGCTGCAAAGAACGTAAGCCTTTTCCTCTATCTCGCTCTTGTGCCTATCTTTCATCTCACGATCTTCAATTTCTCCTCTTCCAGTGGGCTCACTTCCCACACATCCATTTTGGTCTGATGCCCGACCAGGGTCTGAAGAAGGCCAGCGTGCGCCAGCCGGTAAAGAAGCCAAAACAAATTCGATCCTCTCTCTGGCTCCTTTAACGAAGAATCTCACGTAACTTTTCCTTTGTTCTTGCCTTGGTTCTTTGTAGGAGGGTGAGGATGTTCTTCCCAAGGACGGGTTCTACGCCACGGCAGCTGCTGCAAACATGGGGGTCGCTCCTTTCTGAGCTGCTGCGAGCTGCCACCACTGTTGTTAGGGTTGTTCCTTTGCTTGCGGTCTTTACTTAGGGTTTTCTCTTCCTTCTTCTTCTTCCTCTCTCTTGTTCTACTTGGACTTCTTGTCGAGTTAAGGGCGGTCATAATGGGTGCAGACACCTGTGGAAAAGGTTGGTGGTGCTATCTGCCATTGTCTACAAAACGTGTCTTTGGATGGACAGTTTAAACTGTGTAAGAAGTGCTGCACTTCTACTATTCTTTCTTGCTTTCTCGTATTTGTCTCAGGCCTTTTCTCTTTCTCTGTTTACAATGTTCTCCACGCATGCAAACACACCTGTGAGAGTTCTAAGATCTTTGAGCCTTTTACGTACGTGGATCACTTCTTTTTGACTCGCTCTACGTAACTTATGTCTTTGTACTGAAGGATGAGAGCCCAAAGGAAGCATTGTATATATATACATATAACTTATGTATACACACACACACATAACTTATGTACACACACACACACACACATATATCATTATTTGTTTCTACTTAGTTTGATCCTTCCACACACACACACACACACACACACACACACACACACACACACACACACACACACACACACACACACACACACACACACACACACACACACTATATATATATATATTATGACATGATATGATATCAAAACACCATTATAAAAAAATGGAGAAAATATTTAGAAAAATTGGAGAGGATTAATACACACAGGATGAAGCATTAATTTAGTCCAAAAACTTAGCTGACTCTTGTCGAATTTGAGTGAAAAATATCAATAAACATTTTGACTATTAGAGCTACTATTCGATAATAATATTTTTTGGATATTATACTTTTTTTAAGCCTTAATCCTTTTTAGTGTTCTTAGAGAGGGTAATAAATCTACAATATGGTCTGCCCATTTTTCTATTGAAATATATTCTGGCCATCAGGATGCATTGGCGTGGTCTGATTTTTTTATGAACAATGTAATGCGTGGTATTAGGCAATAGTCATTTTTGCCTTTGGAAAAATAATTTATGAGTTAGTAAGGTTTCCTTTCAATGAATAGTAAGTAATACGAGACTATTGGTAGTCATCTCCCATATGAACATTTTCTAAATATTTATTTTAATTCATATGCCTATGTTTAGCTACATTGTAACTTGACAATGATATCATAAGTTAAGAGCCAAATAAATTAGGGTTAAGATATAGGAGTTTGGTCAAATTTAACAAGGATCATTTGACTCTTCAAATATTTAGTAATCATATCTCTGTTGAGACATGTTAATGCATTGTTGCACAAGTTAATGCACTGTTTGGGCATTTTGTACATTCTTTATCCTTTCTCAATTTTTATCTCTTGAATGAACATTTTCCTGACCAGAGGAACTTTCTTGTGACATTATGTGTATCCATCTGCATGAAGGCTTGTACCAATTACCACATCCACATGAGATCATTTGCTATGACATGGTCAAACTCATTTTCCTGTTATAGACTATTGCAAGACAGTGTATGCCCCCATTCCCACAGTGGATGGATAGCAAGTCATGGATCAATAACCACTGATCATTCTCAGATGCAAGGCTATATAATATTAGTCTCCAGTCCCTATTCTGACATCCTTTGACTTGAGAAATTAGCCTCCAAATGGCATTGATTCCTTCATGAGATATCCAAACAATATTATTTCATTGTTATTACTTTGCTTTACAATGCAATCTGAGCAACATCATCTAAATGCTATTTAATCCATTGGGAAACAACAAGGAAGTTCTGCAGTCAAGCTGCCATTGACTTTGTTTGTCCACCTTGTCAAGATGGAAAGCCACCTTTTGTATGATGTCCAAGTTGTGTGAAGACATTCAACATCTTCATGATATTGATATATGTATGAGGGATACTGTCAGTTGCATGTATCTGTTTCTTTGCTTTTCTCTCTGATGGGATAATATACAAACAAAAAAAATCATGGATCAAAATCTTGATTATAAGCATATATCTTTGCATAATATGAATCAAATAGTGGCCACAACACTCTTTCCAAATGTGCTCTTGCATGAAATAGAACATAACCAAGGACAAATTCTGACAAATGATTGTGCTGAGAGTACTGGGGATTCTTAGCCATCATCATTGGACATGGAATAGTTTGGGCTTGTCTTATACATGTCCTTGGATTCTGTCCTATTTAAAATATGTGGTTTGTTCCATGTTAAGAGTAATATAACCCATTTTCTCTCTAGATTTATTGGCAATAATTTCATGTTTCTGTTTCAATGAAAATTATTTTCTGTTTATTAATTGATTTATTTTTATTGGCCACACATCATCTTGCCCACTAGTATATCTTATCAGAAATGGTTGGCCACTAGTTTTGTGTACTAAAAAGCTTGTGGCACACATATAAACATGGACGCACTTGATCATGGAATTTAAATTTCTTAGCCACACTTGATCAAACATTTACAAGTAAATCTTGGACCTGTTTATTATAACTATCAGAAACAAGTGTATGATCTTTTTTTGGGCTTAATATTTCATGCTTCATAGGGTTTAATAAAAGTTTTGGGATAGAACAACAATATAGTGTAATTACATGTATCTTTTTCTATCATTTAGCAGCATGTAAGACAATCTCTATTGTTGAACTAAAAGTTTATTAAGATCTTTATAATAAAGTTACTCTAGTCATATTTAACTCTACTTGTAGTACTAATTTTAGTAGGCTCAAACAATATATCTAAGGAAGAAATGTCTATTTTCAACTATCAAATATTTGTCTGTCTACTTTTAAACCCTCCACTCCCTTAGGTTTTTAATTTTTTAATAATAAGTATTTTAATCAATTGGGCACATCATTTATGCGATTTGGAGGAACCCTTCAGAGTGAGATTAAGATGAATGGAGTTGACTTGACCCTCTACTGCAAAAGATTTCTTTTTCGATAAAGTCATCTTATGGAATCAGATAGAATCAATTTTATCACATCAGATTCATAATCTTAAAAGATCGAGTCACGAAAATAATATTTTTAAATAAATATTTAAAAATATGACTAAATGCATGTATACATAACCTTATGAATATTATTTTTGGATTTATCTGCAAAATGACCTCTGGCGTGATGCTCGTGACAGCAAGCGACAAGGGGTAGCGGTGAGAGAGAAGAAAACCTTAAGGCGTCGGCCCACTTGTCGTCAATGATTTGAAGCAACGCCTTCAGAATTCCGAAGGACAACCATGCGTTTAGGGAAGAAGGGGTGGTGGGGCTCTCATGAGGTGACTGTTGATACAGGGAGAGGCATGGGAGATGCTGGGCCATGCAATAATGCTGCTGAGCGTACGTTGCGGACCACACATCCCCACAGCATGATTCACACCCCAGAAAAAAGAAAAAGAGAGAAGAAGAAGAATTGCACGCACATCATAGGCACTGTGGGGGACAACATATCATGCACAAGTTTATATATATATGTGTGTGTGTCTCATTGATGTTCATGCGCATGTTGACTGGCTTCAGGTTCCACGCATGGTCAACAGCAGATGGAAGTCTTCCCCCTGAGATGATAGATATGCATGATAGAGAAGAAGAATAGATGTAGAACTTATAATCATTGATATTTCGGATTTCTGGATTTCTTTCTTTTCTCTTCTTCTTGTATCTAATTCATCGATCGACTCAATAAAAAGAAAAATAGAGGAATATGTTAGTAGAATATCCATGCATAAGATGAAAATTAAAAGTGGATTAATTCTATTAGTTTTGGTTAAGATGCAATCCAGTCTCATATATGTTTTTCCAAATCAATTTGACTCGTATTAGAGGATGCAAACCATTAATCATCATGTGAAGATTGGGTGCAGAAGGAAACCACAGAATTGGAGGCTATATGGCATGTCGCATCTCCATGTAATGCACCCTTTCGCACTGCTTTGAGCATCGATTGCGTAGCCCGATCGCCACTTAGGTTTCCACGAGCTGCTGCACGTTCATGGGATGGGCGGCCTGCAGGGTTCCCTGGAACGCTCCTTTGGCCACAATGGCGTTGAAGGCATCAGTAGGGTGGTAAGGATCCCAGAACACGTACTGCGACCGGTTGTGGCACTCCAGGGGAAGCAATGGCAGGCATATTATCTGTCCCTTCGACCGCCCTCCGCCGCAGCACGCACTGTGCTGATGCTTGAACCCTGAGACGACAACCGGTAGCATCACATTCCATCGCAGAACGACCCAAGTGATGAGCGAAGCGTAGTTAATTGGTACCGTAGTCTGCATAGTTATCTATGATCTCTGTTGCAGAAGAATAAGTATCCCAGTAGAGAAAGTACGATCCCTGAAGGCTCCCGTTGAGTTCATCAAGCATGGTTCTGAGCTTGGTGTTGAACTGAGCAGCCAGCTGATTTGTTTGGCCGACGCAGGAGTCAATGCTGCCGCCGGAGTTCCCGATTTGGTTCGGTATGCAGCCCAGAGGCCCGAGGCTGGCCACCAGGAACCTTCTTCCCCCCAAGTCATACAAGTTCTAAGCGAAGAAGAAGCAGTGTCAGTGTGATGCAACGTTAAGTTAGGGTTTGCTGTGTCGTCATACCATTAGCTGCTTGTTGTAGTTTCGGATCAGTAGGTCACTGAAAGCCTCCGGTGTGTACTTGTTCGGCTTATCGGAGAACGGGAGCAAGTAGTTGTTGACGTAGTCATTGCTCCCCATGTTGAGGAAGAAGAGCGACTTTGCGAGGAAGCTCTCGGTGTCGTCTCCCAACTGTGAGTCAAGTTGCTGCAATGTGATGTTGAAGTTGGCAATCTGGTCATCCATGGAGAACAAGTTGCCCTGATCATGACATCCATGTTTGATTAGCCTGAGACGAACAATTAATGCTGGGGGTGTGTGTGTGTGTTGGGATGATCACCCACGTATAGTCTTCCAGTGTGGTTGAGGATGCCTGAAGCAGCGGACGCGAAGTTGACGCCTCGAAGGATATGTGAACCGGTGGTGTTGGGATCGTTGAACGGAGGGATCAGAGGAAGCCCTAATAGAGTGCCTGCAAAGTAGGATCACATGAGCTCTTGCACATCTAAATATGGTTGGCTTTTGAGATATCACTGCTGGAGCAGTAGGAGAAGATAGAGAACAAACTAATACAAAGGTCTATAATCTACCTTATATATGGTGAATTTTCAGAAAAAAAAATATTTTTTTTGGAAAGCTTTCAGAATTCTTGATAGCTTTTTTTGTTCCTAATACCTGAAATATTTTTAACTTGACAACCATCCATCTACTCTTTTATTCCTTTTTTTTACTTCCTTTTCATATATATCGGACTATAGGACGAATCAATTTAATTATATATATATATATATATATATATATATATATTACATTGTGTTATAGTATTTTCAATAATACTAGAAAAATAAAATAATACAGTGTTTTTTTTGTACAGATTTTATAAAAATAATATTTTTACAATGTTTCTACATTGTATTGTAGTGTTTTCAATAATATCGGAAAAATACTGTAATGCAGTACACAAACACTATTAACACAATATTTTTGTATTGTGTTACAGTATTTTCTAGCATTGCTGAAAATGATGTAGTTGGATCAGTTCACCATTGCAAAAAAAAAGAGACCTGTTAGACATTTTTGAAAATGAGGGATGCTTTTCCAAGAAAAAGCAAAAAAAAAAAAAAAATCAAGAATTTCTCCTTTAATTTATTATTGCAGGATATAAATATAATATTTTCATAGATTATGTTCTTGTTTTGCATGGATTCTTACCAGTTACCCAACAATATTTAAGTGATTTATAGGAAGATTTTTGTTGTTGCATAGCACAATGCAGTCAAATTACCAAGTGTTATATAAATAGATATGTAGTACGCATGCATGAAATAACACAGACAAACGTGCAGTCTCACCTTCCTGCACAAACCAAAAGGAAAAAGGAAAACACAGCAATAAAGATAACCTGCAAATAGTTGTTGATTGTAAATTAAGTGTATTAACTTCTTCTTCTTCTTTATCAGCTTGAGACGAATGAGAGAGATGAGGAGAAAGGAAAAAGGAGGGAGTCATGGACTTTACCCAAATGGTCTGCAACAGTGCCGCCGTTGCAGAATCTTCCGGTTACTCCTCCTACAAAATCGACGCCGTTGGGGGCGTAATTGGCCTTCGCCAACGTTACAAGGTGGTTGTTGTTCCCGGGATCCAGCAACGAGTCACCGAAAACAAACATCGCCGGAACCCTAGCTCCGTCGACCGTGCTCGATAGCATGGGAAGCAAAGTGAGCCATGCCGTGACGACGAAGAAGAAGAATGCTGCCATTGCCTACCCCCTAAAACAAAGAAGAAACGACACAAATGTGAGGAAAATAATTGGTCCGAAATCTATTATAAACATCGATCACATAATATGTTTCGCATGCATGCTCAAAGGTAATATTAGGTGGGTGGGTTACGAGACAGGAAACGTCTTTGCAATATAAGCATTTATTGAGGGCAATTAGTAGCTACTTCTGATAACCTCATGCGTGTATTTGTAGTGAAGACCTTCCAGTCATGGAAAGTTTGTGCACCATCAAATGACATATTTTGTGTACCATGAAATAGCATTATGGTTTGGGCTGTGATGTGGTGCACCAAAATATCCAGTGACTTCATTTCTTAAAGAATAACAACTACAAAATATCAAACAACATGTTTGATTATATATATATATATATTGGTGTCTGTTTCTCATAAGTGCTCCGACCATCTCTGAAATATTTTGAAGTGATTAAGATTCATTTCTATCTTCTGTATCCTTTATAGAGTGGCACGAAAAAAAGGAGAATTCCTGAAGAATATGTGACAGCTGAGAACTTTTATTCAGATAATTTATCGGATTCATAAATAGTTATGGCAACAAACTCTATAGATATATTGTCCAACTCTTTCAATCTTTAATAACATGAGATTTTTCAAAATATATATTTATATTATTATTTGTTTTAACAGTATAACAAAACCATTTCGAGAGAAACAGACCTGACAATGGTATTTGTGGGAGAGAAGCCTGTGATGTTTTATGATGGACCTAATAATGGTACTTTTGGGAGCTACGTTTCAATGATCGAGTCTTTGATCAGAACCAACTGGCACATCTGGCTTTTGGTTCCCTTTTGGATCTAAGTTGGTTTAATCTAGTTTAAAATTTTCTCTTTTTTTTTTTTTTTGCAAAACTTTAAAATGCAGCCCAACCTATTTAATTGTGTCCCAGTGAAGTGTTGCAGGAAATGATTCAGCATGGTACAACTAAAGACATTTCACGTGAATTAGGTTGTTTGTCTGTCGTACATGAAGCTATTTTTGTTATTATTAAAATCGTCTTTACTTTTTAAAATATCTCATATATTTAGGTGATAATAGAAAAGGAGGTTTGATTTATCCTCGTGATAGTAAAAGTAACGATTCAGTCTATAATTCTACATCACCAGGTATAATAAGCCGAATAGCACGTAAAAAAGTGATGATACGAAATAATCATAATTAACCATAACCATAAACAATCAATCTTAATCTTTTGTTCTTCTTAACATTTGTCGTTTAGACGCAAGTTTTTTTTTCTTTTAATTTTTAAGAAGAAATAATTAGAAAATATTCAATGGTACAAAATAAATTTCTAGGTGCAGAGATTCCTTAACATCACTTTGATTTTCATTACCTAGTTGGATTTTATTATCCAAGCCACCCTCTCTAACTACCTGTTCATGAATTCCATTAAACGAGCAGAGATTTACCGATTTCTATTCAGCTTAGCCATGATTTTTCAGCTTCCTAGTTTATAGAAAATCCAGTTCTCCCGGATAAATACCTGTCTATCGATGTTGCTCTTGGCATAAACTGAGCTAAAGATTCATAGAAGATCATAGACATTTTCTCAAATGCAAAGGGAATCCACAGATGGAACTCAGCTGGGCCTTGCAAGTTTCAATTGGGTGCAACATTTTTTGTAGCCATTGTTGTTTGGTTGTGTAGAAAAACTTCTCTGTTCTTTCATAGAATTGCTTTGAGGCCAAGGATTGCCAGCATTCTCCTCTTCAGCCTAGTGAATCAATCGCATTCCTCAATAAGGCTCGATATCGATTGCAATTGTACTGTCTAGAATAAAGTGAAGAAGAGACTCAGATGAAGGATGAGAAGGTTATTTATTGATGATGAGTTCTACGGAGGGAGGGAGGCTTAAGAGGAGAAAGAAGAACATTGTGCTTATCTTTCTAGAGTTCTTCCTATTATAATCAGCTACAAAGAACAACTTCAACAACACAAGAAACCTTCATAAGCACAGTCCACCTAATACCAGAACAGGAAAACTACATTACCCATTGCAGTTCATGCATAAGCAAGATGAGTAATCTGAGTTGTAGGTGTGTCAATCATTTCTTTCCAAATATACACCAAAGCTCATAATGTGGAGATGAAAACTGCAGATCCTCCTCCTATGAATCATGCACCGGAGAAGAAAAATTTACTAACCCAAGTTCATTGGCAATAGTACTAGCCCAGAATTGCAAAGCCCTTCATCAATATTTCCATGCCTAGATTATTTGTTTTTCCCCTTTCATTTAATGTTTGGATTCTTGAAATTTTGAAACAATCTAATCACTATTGTCATAAAGGATATTAAGATCCCAAGAAAACTATGACCTTAAATTCTTATATGGAGACTGAGGTTGAGAGAGAAGAAGAAAGGGATTGGACTGAATTGAAGATGGTAGATAGCCATACATATCTACCACTATCACCGGGAACCAACTCTTTTCTTTCATCAAAAGAAACTCTATGTCAGAAGCAGCTAAACCAGTTTCGTCTGTTCTACGCCAATCATTTACTGCTGGCAGTTTCAAGTGCAAGATTCCTACCCATCCGCTAAGCATATTGAAGGTGTTGGCCAAATCCTTAAACACAAAATATGCATTTTCAACCAATTTCTCAATTATCACACAATATTATACGAGTTGGCAAACCTAAAGATCAGATTAAAATGCAGCACAGTAAATAATTAACCAGATTCAAGCAACAACGAATTCAAAGACCACATACCAAGAAAGTTTCTCATCAGGAATCAATTGTTCTACCGAAAAAGAAGCAGCAACGAATTCAAAGATCACAAGTTCTCATCAAGAATCGATTGGTCTAGCGAAAAAGACGAAAGAAAGGGATCAAAGGGACGTGCACGCAATCCTAGATCGCAGACCAAGAATGAACTCATGAAATTTGCCGCAGGAACTCAATCGCTGAATCAAAGATCGGAAGGGTCACATTAAGAACCGACTCTTCCGGCGATAACGAAACAGAAGAGAGAAATCGATACAAGGAATCGAAGGGACAGAACTCGATCAACTAATCGAAGCTTACAGACCAAGAAAATCTTCAACAAGAATCGAAAATGAATGGAACCGATTAAATATAGCTTGGGTTTCCTCAACTCACCAAGAATCGATTGTTCTACCGAAAAAGAAGCAGCAACGAATTCAAAGATCACAAGTTCTCATCAAGAATCGATTGGTCTAGCGAAAAAGACGAAAGAAAGGGATCAAAGGGACGTGCACGCAATCCTAGATCGCAGACCAAGAATGAACTCATGAAATTTGCCGCAGGAACTCAATCGCTGAATCAAAGATCGGAAGGGTCACATTAAGAACCGACTCTTCCGGCGATAACGAAACAGAAGAGAGAAATCGATACAAGGAATCGAAGGGACAGAACTCGATCAACTAATCGAAGCTTACAGACCAAGAAAATCTTCAACAAGAATCGAAAATGAATGGAACCGATTAAATATAGCTTGGGTTTCCTCAACTCACCAAGAATCGATTGTTCTACCGAAAAAGAAGCAGCAACGAATTCAAAGATCACAAGTTCTCATCAAGAATCGATTGGTCTAGCGAAAAAGACGAAAGAAAGGGATCAAAGGGACGTGCACGCAATCCAAGATCGCAGACCAAGAATGAACTCATGAAATTTGCCGTAGGAACTCAATCGCTGAATCAAAGATCGGAAGGGTCACATTAAGAACCGACTCTTCCGGCGAAACCGAAACGGAAGAGAGAAATCGATACAAGGAATCGAAGGGACAGAACTCGATCAACGAATCGAAGCTTACAGACCAAGAAAATCTTCAACAAGAATCGAAAATGAATGGAACCGATTAAATATAGCTTGGGTTTCCTCAACTCACCAAGAATCGATTGTTCTACCGAAAAAGAAGCAGCAACGAATTCAAAGATCACAAGTTCTCATCAAGAATCGATTGGTCTAGCGAAAAAGACGAAAGAAAGGGATCAAAGGGACGTGCACGCAATCCAAGATCGCAGACCAAGAATGAACTCATGAAATTTGCCGTAGGAACTCAATCGCTGAATCAAAGATCGGAAGGGTCACATTAAGAACCGACTCTTCCGGCGAAACCGAAACGGAAGAGAGAAATCGATACAAGGAATCGAAGGGACAGAACTCGATCAACGAATCGAAGCTTACAGACCAAGAAAATCTTCAACAAGAATCGAAAATGAATGGAACCGATTAAATATAGCTTGGGTTTCCTCAACTCACCAAGAATCGATTGTTCTACCGAAAAAGAAGCAGCAACGAATTCAAAGATCACAAGTTCTCATCAAGAATCGATTGGTCTAGCGAAAAAGACGAAAGAAAGGGATCAAAGGGACGTGCACGCAATCCAAGATCGCAGACCAAGAATGAACTCATGAAATTTGCCGCAGGAACTCAATCGCTGAATCAAAGATCGGAAGGGTCACATTAAGAACCGACTCTTCCGGCGAAAACGAAACAGAAGAGAGAAATCGATACAAGGAATCGAAGGGACAGAACTCGATCAACGAATCGAAGCTTACAGACCAAGAAAATCTTCAACAAGAATCGAAAATGAATGGAACCGATCAAATATAGCTTGGGTTTCCTCAACTCACCTGTTTTCCGATCCACATGGGGAATACACTACGAAGGAGGCTAAGAAAGACCAGAGAAAGGAAGAGGGAAGGAGAAGTCCTCATCGCTCCCTGTTCCCAGTGTTGCGACGCATTAACCGGTATAAAGTCCGTTATAATGAGATTTAAGCCATAACGACCGCTACAAACCACCAGGAAGTGGAATAACGTCCCCAATTTGTCCCCCCTTTTTTCATTTTATTTTGGGGTTTCATTTATCTTCCTCTTCTCCGTCGTTGTCCTCCTCCTCCGCCTCTCCTTTTCCAAGGCAGAAACCCTACTTACTCTCGCCCTCGATCTTCGAGACGAGCTCGTGGAATTGATCTCGATCATGGCGTCGGCATGTCGCCCGTCGTGTCCCAGCTCGCTCCAGATACGGTTTGGCCTCATGTGCAGGGAATCCCCGCCCGTCCTTCTCCGTGTGCGGTTCCGTCCGCTTGATCGCCGATTTGGTCTGATGTTCGCTGCCGGAGAGGCGGGCGGTGGGGAACGGAGACGTGAGCCTTGGAGTGGCTCCAGTGGATCGCCTGACTCCTTCGCTGGTTGGTTCGCCGAGGAGAATGGTGGAGGGAAGCCTCCCGAGGAGGAAAACTTTGGGGGTAAGGGAGAGGACCTTCTTGATTATTATTTAAGCGCCTCATTTTGTCTTTAATTTTAGGGTGTTCTTGAATCTCTGTTAGTGGATGTATGCTCAGTTTAACACGTATAATAAGGAAAAAAACTACTTAACCACAGTTTGTGGCTTTCTGAATTCTTAGTCTGATAAAGAGGACTTTCTTAATCAGAATCTTCAATTAGAATGAGATGCAAATGCCGAATCTTGATGTTGGGTATAAATTTATACTTCTTTTAAGGGAAGTGTGGTTTGTGAACTGCAAAAGTAACCCTTCTTTTGGTATCAGAACCATAATAAATCTTTCACATCGTCAATCGATTGGTGTTCAAAGTGAACCAACTCTAAGTAGTACAGTGTACCCAACTCTAAACTACAGTGTCTCCTTCAAGATCGATGCTCATTTTCTTGGTGCTGGGACACATATATATGATATTCTATTAGTAACAGGACATGTTGGGTTATACGTCACTTGGGAAAAACATAAAATCACCTTGATCAGTATCAAACTTCCATGTAAATCACCAGCATTATAAATGAGTTATTTTCCTTTTTTTATTTCTGTGATGCATCTTTATACACACAGTCGGCCAGTAAGCCTGACTTTATTAGCTTGTTTAAAAGTATCATTAATGTTCATGGTGATTGAAAATCCTGTACACTACCATAAATGTATCGGGCATTCAGGTTTTCCAACTGTTGCATGCTTGATATACTGTTTTATCACAAAAGTATCTAACTCGTGGAGCATATAGTAACCGTTGACTTGGATTCAATAGCACCTTCTTCCAAATCAAATTTGCACTACCTTTATCATTTTTCCTATTACTTAAAAAGAGATTATTATATTAGCAGACTTTGAGTTTTTTTTTTTTTCGTCGCTTTAAACTTTGGATAATTGGATCAGCTTTGTTCATGGTAAATATAACAAGAAAATTAGCTTGTAAAAATAAGATTGCATACATTAACACTCCTCATATCCCATATTGGGGGAAGCCTTGTGCACCTGGCCGCCTCTTTTATAACTTGCAAGGGCAATTCAGAATAATGCATACGCTAGTGTTTCTTGAGCCAATTTTGATTCTTCATTTTTTTTTTAACAAATAGATATTAGCTCCTGACAGTTTCTGTTAGTTCATAGGTTTAGCTAAGAAGATATGTGCCCTTTCAGATTTTCGTGCTGATGATACACTTTGAGAAGTTCACTTTCAGGTGTGCTAGGAGCTGCGCTTGCTGGGCTACTCTTTGCTGCCGGAGTTGCATTTGCAACACTATCACTTACTAGTAAGAGTGGTTCTGGTATGTAGATCTTAATTTATTATGCTAATATCGTGTGCATTTGCATTGTTAGCAAGCATCGCTACAATATTTGCTAACCTTCCATCAATAAATATCTGTGGTTTGTGAAAGAGCTACTGTTGATTGAGCTTGTGGCTTAAGAAACTCTCAGTTATTTTCAGCTATTCGAGCAACATGCCATATTTTGCGAACACATATAACCAAACCATGTGCATGCTTTGATTAGCTTTTAAACAGGAGCCAAGCAGGAGATGCAACCACTATCAATGGAGCAGGAAAGACTAATAAATTCTGATACAAATGAGAATCTTGATCAAGTAAGACATAAGTCTAGTCCGACTCTAATTCATAAATGAAACATGGTGTCTCTAAATATGACAATGAGACTGGTTTAATCCAGGATTTTATTCTTCCTTCAACGATTAATGAAGAAGCTAGTAAGAGCATATCTGATGCCGAACACCATATAGAAGCTTCGCTTGTACACAACACTAAATCAGCTGATGTTGGCAGTGATGCTACCGAGAGAGCTTCTGATCAAGGTGATCTTGAAATGGTAGAGGACATTGATAAAATTCCTGTACCAGCTGGATTCAGTGCGAGTACACCCGAATTGGATGCACATATTATTGAATTTTCACCTGATAGATCAAATTTGAAAGATTTGGTTGGCACTACATATTCTGAGACGCAGGAGTCTGTGACGGGAGATCTGGGCATAACTATCGCCCATGATGATTTAATTCATTTGGACACTGTTTCGACAAATCATATAACTAACTATCATGATGGAAACACCAAACCTGCGGAAACTTCAAACTCTGAAGTCCAATTAGATCTCTTGGTTGGGTCTGACAGCCAGTTTAAAACTGATTCTGTTGATAATTTGGATACCCAAACTAAGGATGTGGTATTGAATCCAGTGTCCATTCAAGAGGATCAAGATTTTGCACAGAATGATATGCAGTTTCCTATTGAGGTTAGCACTTCAGATCCACCATCATGCAACACACATGAAAGTGGTCCACTGGAAACATCTTTGAGTTTAGATTTTGATCAAATCGAACAATTGATGCTTCAACCTGATAGTATTAGTTTTCCAGACGAGCATAAGTTAAGCAAAACTGGGTCATCTGTATCACATTTTGTATCAATATCTGCAGATCCCAATCTAAAAGAACCTGATACAGAGTTTGATGGTCAAATTGATAGAAGCCCATTGTCTGAGCCGCAACTCAATAAAGCTCTGTCTCATTCTGGAATACCTGCTCCATGTCACATCTCAGCAACTCAACAGTTATCCCCTGGTAAAGTTTTGGTTCCTGCATTAGTTGATCAGGTTCAGGGGCAAGCATTGGCAGCATTACAAGTTTTGAAGGTATGTTAGCATCAAAGATGGATACCCAACCACAACTTTACTATTATTTTATTTATTTGTTCTGCTTTCCAATTCGTTACACGCCCAGTATGCTCCATTTTTTTTTTGTCTAGTTCATAAAAAGAACATATCTTCATATTGGTAAGGAAACCTATAACCTTTTCTTTTGTCATGAGAGGATGACAGCATGATAATAGCAGATATATTTCCTATGGTTCTTTCTAGTGCTACTTCTCTTTTTCCTATTTGAATTGATGTTTGTTCCTGGATGTGGATGTGTTATTTAATTTCTTAGATGATAAACATTACAGTGGATGCAATCCTTGTCTTGGAGTGTTAATTTTTTTTTTACATTCCTAAAGTAGTAATTTTGCAGTGTCCATGGCCTTATTTTCTTGCATAAAGTATGTCATCATCTAACATTCTAATAACAAATGTTAAACAATAGCTGGAGAAACACTTTATTTTTTCACCTTTGCATGTGACAGAGAGCTGACTATTTTTCCATGTAACACCTTATTTGTATGTTATGAAGTTAATTTATAGAGGTATCGGAACTATTGTTTTATCACATCCAGTTGAAAACTGTAGGTTATTGAGGCTGACGTTCAACCAGGTGATATATGTACTCGTCGTGAGTATGCTCGCTGGTTGGTTACTGCAAGCAGTAATCTCTCAAGGTATATTTGTTCTTATGTTTTCTATCTTCTCTATACTATATTTTTTACATTTTTTTCCCTCTAAGGATATGCCATTGATCATCGTCTTAGACGGAGATCATATGCAATTTGGCACACAATTAATTCACCCTTTAATAATTCAAGCTGTTTCTAAGGCACCTTGCATTATGCCCCTTTCAAGTTTATATCCTTTTGGGAGTTTGCTTGTTGGTTTGATGAGTTTAAATTGCAAGAATGTAAGCCTCCTGGGTTTTCTAAGCCGCTTTATTTCTTAGACTAACTTCAACTATAAGAGTAACATCAAGCACGGATGACCGGTGTACCAAGTCAAGAGCCACCCTTACCATCTTATGGAAGGCAAACGGAGCATAACTTGATATTTTAGTTAAAATTGTTTGGATAAAGCAACCTTTCTTTATTTTGGATGTGTTCGGGTATGGTAGCCTATATTCTTTGGGAGGTGTTTGTGCTTGGATATGAAGAGTTTTAAGTTCTTGGGTTTCCCACACAGGAAAACAGTTTCAAAAATTTATCCAGCAATGTACATAGAGAATGTGACTGAACTTGCTTTTGATGATGTTACGCCCGAAGACCCAGACTTTCCATGCATTCAAGGTATGGATTTGAATAACTTAACAATTAATTGGAATGCAAATTGACTTGGCCTGCTACTTAAAGATGCTCCGATCTCATTGTTTTCTTTGTGTGCCATGTTTCTGGGATAGGCTTGGCAGAAGCTGGACTAATCTCCAGCAAGCTTTCAAGAACTGATTTGGGTCACACTGTCAGTGATCAGCAGGATTATATTCTCTTCTCCCCTGAAAGGTGATAAACATGGGTTCTTACTGTAACTTTTACTGTCATTATCAGAAAGCAATTCTGACATCTTATGACCGAACATTTTATGTGTCAGTCCTGTGTCACGTCAAGATCTCATTAGCTGGAAGATGGCTACTGAAAAAAGGCAACTTCCAGAAGTTGACATAAACGTAAAGGAAAAAGAAAGAAATAGGATCTTATGACTTTTCTTTTCTTGATTTCAGATAAAGTATGTACTTACTGCCAGTGTGATGTCTTTCCCTGATCAGGACATATACCAATGTTGTGGCTATATAGACATCCATAGGATCAATCCAGATGCTTGGCCAGCTTTAGTAGCTGACTTGTCCTCTGGGGGACAAAGCATCACAGCTCTTGCTTTTGGTAATTTGTTTCTGGTTTTTATTATCTGTCTTTCTAGTTTTGGGTTATTTGCTAAGAAATTAGATTGCTACCATTTTTTTAATGAATAGGTTGCACAAGACTATTTCAACCTGATAAACCCATCACAAAGGCTCAAGCTGCTATTGCACTTGCAACTGGTGATGCAGCAGAAATTGTCAGCGAGGAACTTGCTCGTATTGAGGCTGAATCGCTGGCCGAAACTGCTGTGAGTGCAGATGCAGCTTTGTTAGCTCAAGTTGAGAAAGATGTTAATGCAAACTTTGAGAAGGAGCTTGCCAAGGAGAGGGAAAAGGCAAAAGCTCTAGAGAAGTTGGCTGAAGAAGCAAAGCTAGAATTAGATAGATTACAGGCTGAAAGAGAGGAAGAGCACATTGCTTTAATAAAGGGGCATGCTGTTGTTGAGTCTGAAATGGAAGTCCTTTCAAGGTTGAGGCATGAGGCGGAAGAGCAGTTACAGAGTCTCATGAGTAACCAGCTGGAGATATCCTTTGAGAAGGATAGGATCAACAAACTTCGAAAGGAAGCAGAGAGCCAGAATCAGGTTATTGCCCAGTTACAGAGTGAGCTGGAGGTTGAGAGGAAGGCTTTATTCATGGCCAGGTAAGGTAGTTATTTCCTTTTATGTTGAGGTGGTTATTCTGTTTTCTATAGATTTATAACTGTTTGCTCTGGTTGTAAGATAGCACATGATGACAATCGTTCATTTATCAGGCAATGATACTTCCTTTTGGTATGTACTCTGGCCACTGTCTTCTAGCATGCTCCAGAAGTCTTGAAAGTCTACAGGCCCAATAACCTACAAATGGCTCAAAATTCCCAAACTATTAGTAGGCCACTAGGCTGCCTGCACAAGTAGACGCAATATTAGCTCCCTATGTGGGACCATTATGATATTACAAAATTCCCTGTTTTATGCCTAAGATCCTATTTACGTGCCACCAAGTACATATTGGGTTCATATCTCAGAAAACATGAGCTAATCTCATCTTGCCATATGCATATGAGAGTTCCCTAGTGGATGCTATTATGTCAATTGTTGCTACTCAACTAGTGCCTTTGCCCCATGATTAAGATGATGGACTTTGACAATATGGAACAAAATGCTTAAATGAAGTTATTAATGTTAGGCTACTAAGTCCAAGATTCTCTAGTTAGATCCTGATGTCATAATTACAGTATCACAGCATCAGAACATGACCTCTGACGAGATAGCTAGCTATGTAGTAGTAAAATGGGCCCTAGCCAATCATATGCTGATGGATAGGTGTATTGTATAGGGGACTCATATTAAATGAGTGAGATAAACATCTTTAGTGGCATGATGACATTGCATTCTCTATTCGTCGTGAATCCTCAAGAGCTTAGATTGCAAATGTCTTTCATTCTATGGAAGGAATCTTTGATTTTCGTAAAGAAAACAGATGCATGTTGGTGGCAATGGATGGGAAGGTTTGAGTCACAATATACTATACTTGTTGACCTACGCCTGATTTATCAGTATCATGTAAATATTCCAGTAGCAAACCCCATTCATCTAGCACACTGTCCTGCTTAAGAACCTGTTTGATAGGAAAGTCAGCTTTGGTCATGTTTAAAATGACACAGTAAAGCCTTTACTTAATGTGATTTGATCTACTTGCATTGTTTTATGGAATAGATTGAATTTGATCAATCAATTAATTTTTCTAGTCGACCCATTCTGATGAGGTAAAAATGCCAACCAGAATGTAATTGTTTCACTGTCAACCTAACTATTTTATGGGCTGGTTCGGTCAGCTGGCCAAAGTCTTTTACAAAAACAAGCTATTTCTTGTGACATCAGCTAACTACGACCCAAACTAATAAGGCCAACTCAAACTGATAAACTTTGTTAGATTCCTGACTAACCGGAGGGCATCGCATGAGTTGCCAGCCAAAATTTTTTGGAGCGTCATATAGAAATTATATAGTGCGTTCATAATGCAAAATGATTCATGTTGTAGTTGCATCTACTTGATCTCAGTATGTATAAAGTGAATCTTATCAGTGAAAGAGTACTTAATGAAACCACATAGTAGCAATATTTGGAAATTATGGTGGCAAGAACTTGTGTAAGTGCCGAAATAACTGGCCACAGCACTGAACTCGCAGCTCGTCGCAATATGAAGCCTGGACTTCGCCTACTTTGATAATTAGAAGCATCATCTTTTTCCTTTTTTTTATGTTCTATTTTGTTTCTTGTCTAGTGACACTTTTAGCATTTTATTTGTAATTATAGACACTCATAGATTAAAATTTTGAAGCTTAGCTCTTTTTTTTTGTAGCACCTTTTAAAATTCTTAATGCCTTTTGGAGAATGGCATAATGAAACAACCATCGGTAGGCTGCTCATTCTAAACTGTATACCTCCACCAGGTCTTGGGTGGAGGAGGAGGCTAAACGGGCTAGAGAGCACGCCAAAGCACTTGAGGAAGCCAAAGAGCGGTGGGAGGGGCATGGAACTGTAGTCGTTGATGCGGATCTCGTGCGTGATGCTGATGTTGGAACCGCTCTAGAACAGCCCCAAGTTGATGAGATGATTCAAAGAGGAGAAAGCTTGGTTGAGAAGCTTAAGACAATGGCAGCTGAATTAAGAATTAGATCTGCTGCTGTTATCGAGAAGATAATCGAAAAGATCATCTCTTTGATTGCAGCTTTGAAATCGCAGGCTTCGGCGGCTTCTGATCACACCATGAAGCTTTGGGATAATGTATTCTCCAAAGCTAGAAGTTCAGTAGATGTGTTCCATGAAAGCGCCTCTGGATTTGGCTCAGCCGCTGCGGACAAAGCAAGGAGGATAGTTGAAGATTGCAAGGAAGGCGTAGAGAAGATCACACATAAATTCAAAACATAGGAGTCATTATTTTCCGCATCTGTAAATTGGTTGCGATGGCCGACAATTCAAGGAAACGAGTGATCTAAAGTACCAGAACTACCTGGTTTTAGAGTGAGTTCTACAAATTTAGTTCTTTTTATCCTCACAAATTTTGCCACATTATTTAACATGGAAAATGATAATTGATATGGAGAGCAATTGGTGTGTGTTGGTTGAGACCATCTTGGATGTGAGTTTGTTCCACAAATTGTCTATAGGAGCTGTGTTTAGGATTATTTCCCCCCTGAGAATGCAATATATTAACATTATTATTTGGAGAGATCGATTGCATATATCTTTTCTCGAGCTAAATCCAAAATCGAGTTTGATTTGTTATTATGTAAGGAAAGCAGAAAAAGAACGATGTTTTAAGTCGAACGGGTTCGTCGGTGGGTGAGCACTGGGGTGTGGTGGGTCCGCTTAACCCGACCCCTGGGGCCCATGGGTTCAATCTATGGATGCTGCTGCGTGATACACCGCACGTGTCAATTGACGTTTAAAATAGGATTTGACCGGTAGGTGGATGACCGGCAGCAGGTTTAGGTGACGGCATAGTACGGATGGTGCAAGTCTGCAAAGAGAAACCATCCAATGGACAAGACCAAGGAATAGATACCGGTGAAAAAGACACCTGAATGGCTGATGATGAACCGTGTCGGATAAAATATTTTAATGATTTTTTTAATTAAAATATTTTTATGTATTAATTATAATAATAATTTTATTTCTGGTAGGATAGAAAAAGACGAGAGTGAGAAAACCTATTAGACGACACCCTCGATTGATTCGATGGGCGGGTCCCACCGTACCATCATTTTGGGTGCTGGACAATGTGCCGGAGGGATTGGATCACGTGACGCTGATTTGGGATGGACGAGGACAAACAGATGTCGTAGAAATTATTTTGAATCTCAAAAAAGTATTTGATTCTACACAGTAAATGAAATGTCGAGCGGATATTTCATCGGACCCATTTAGTTTCTGGCATCACTCATTAAGACGTGTGTTGGCATTCTCATGCTAATGCCGCACCAACCCAACCTACTCAGCAGTAAATATAATTTAGATCCCATGGATCCCACGTGGATGCTGACATAACATAACATCAATTCCCGTGTCTCCTTCCACGTATCTGCGTCCTATGCGCATCATTCATCCTACCATATTGTGTGATGTCTTAATCGCACGTACCGAAATGTTAGCACGGTCACGTTCACAATTTAAGATGACATTAATACATGAAAACAAAATTAAAAATTAAATGAAGAAAAATGCTTACTTCATTGGTAAAAGAATGGCATGGGAGTGGTGCAAGAATCCAAAGCGTCGTCGTTGACATTGGCATCCAAGTGATAGCCAAAATCCCCTCTCTGCATTTGTGGTGTGGCGATGGCATGGCAATCATGCAGCGAGGAGAAAGATACAAATGCTCTGCAAAGGTGTTCTTTGGCTTTGATACCCGTCACATGTCCGGCAATGGGCTGCATTCACGAGTTGGTACGTTCGGTCTCTCTCTCTCTCTCTCTCTCTCTCTCTCTCTCTCTTATATATATATGTATATAAATTTTATATTTATGCATGTAAATCTAAATTTATCATGCACCCGCACGTATAGATGTATTTGAGAAAGCCATAATTTACAATGACACTAATTTGACTAATTACCATAGAGTTAAAATGATAGTAAAATATTCGGAGTATTCGAAAGTTGACGCTAACAATGTGAGAAATACATGATATCACAGAGTTGTTAAAGCACGATCTAGTCATCTAATATGTCGGGTTAGTCCGATAAGCTTAACTTCGAGAAAATAAGTGGATTCAAATAAAATACTTCAAAGAAAAGTTGATTTCTAATATTTGAATTAGTATAACTCTAAAAAAAAAGTAATATTTGATTTAGGGAGTTTAAAAGGCTATATGTGAGGTAGCCTAGTTAGAGACATTTTATAGAGAATTTTAACAATTGTGATACCAAGCAAAGGAGTTTATTGGTGGAATGATTTGATATTATTTTTTAGAACTATACAAGTTTATAATTATATCATGTTAATCATATGATCAACTTGATTAACGTGTCGACACGATAAAATAATTGAGTAGTATCAAACTAATAATGATTTGATGTTGTAAGCACCAACATATTATAATATTTAAATATTAGATGTATATTTACTAAAATTCGAAGGAGCAATATGACATTGTGGGGGCATAGAAAGGATAAGCGCATAAAATCATAAAAAAAAAGTGTTGTGATTTATTATTATTATTATTATTTATAATAATGAGAACAATGGATAATTAAAAGCAACAAGTATAAGCTAAGTGACATGCTGCTACCCATTGGGCAAGAAAAAAAAAAGAAAAACAAAGACATGTAGGCATCATTTGTAATGATCCATGGTAGGCCATGTTACACCTACTTCTTTTGCATATTGAACACAGAACACAGAACACAGAAGAGCACATGACTTCTTGATATTGGTGCCCCCTTTTGCCATTCACTTTCTCTCTTTTTTTGGCTTTAATGGCTTCAATGGACACTTGTGTCCTTCCCAACAACAATGATATAGGCTTGCTTCATCAGACATCAGGAATATCTTTTTTTTTTTTAATGTCATCACCATCTTTTTATTATTCATTTTTTTGATTTTCCCCCAACAAAATCCAATACTTTTTTTTGATAAATAAATATATATTCTTTTTATCTGACCTTAAAAAAGAAAAAAAATCAATTTCTTAAATATAAGCTGTATTTAGGGGCAAAAGGTGAGACAGAGCCAGCTCACTGTCTTGCAATAATAACATGGTAGGGTTCCACAACTGCCTTCTTTCACACATCCTTTTTATTGGCTCAAATAATTTACTTGTATTTGAAATAGTAAACTTATTTTATTTTTTTAAAATATAATTTTATTACATTAAATGATACACATAGATGTATGTAATAATAATACACTTACCAATCATGATATCGAAATAAAAAAAAATTATATATTTTCGTTCAATGTACAAAAATCCTCTACAAATATATTTCATATGAACCATTAGAGGTCCAAATTCTTATCACACCCCAAAAAAAAAAACAAAAATAAGAAGAATATTATATATATATATATATACACCGAGTCGGTCTGTCACGGACATGGAGTCGTGTGTCCACGGAACAGTTGGCTGTCAAAGCTGCACCAATCAAATGGAGGAGGGTATGATGCACGAGGTGACAAAGACCTGTCCTGTTCCATCACACTTCCTCTGCTTCCCTCGCCACGGGTCGGAGGTCACCAACAGCCAAGCCATGACAGCTCCTCTTGTTTGTATCTGCTGCTGCTTCTGCACCCTCCCCGCGTACGTGGTGTAAGCAAGCAACCCCAATCATTCCACCACCACCACCGCGGTAAAAGTTAAAAAGGGTCGCTCGACGCACCGGGGCTTGGCACCCCCCTCCGTGATCCTCCACGGCGATTCTTTCTCCTTTGTTCTGTCCTGTTTCGCTGCCCTTTCCTTCGACCTCAAAAGGCGAGAGGAGGGAGGGAGCCATCCAACCGAAAGCTTGAGCTACGTGAAAGCCTTTTTTCCGTACTGTGCGTGCTGCATGCCTAAGCCTTTTAGCCATTGGTGCTCTACTGCTGAGCTTGTTCTAGCCGCATGTGATCATCCACTGGATTCAGTGCAAATTTAATGTCCCAGGAAGAATTTGACGACGCTATGATTTACAAGCTGTCTTCATGCTCCTCTCACCCATACCACGGTCTGCTTGTCCTGTTAAGGGTAAGGGTGATGTCCAGCCCCCGTTAGAGTCTTGCATAAGCGCGAGGCTGCTGTAGATTGCTTTTCCTCTCTCAGGCAAAGGGTCTCCATTTTGCCGGAGAAAGAAGAACAAATGTCACTCTTCTTTAGGATCTCTTCTCACTCTGTCTCCAACTAGCGTTGCCGGAGATGAAGTTGACGATGTGGTGTTGGTAGGAGAAGTCCGATTCGAGAAGGGAAGACCGGAACCCTGGCCTTGTTCGGCTTTTTCTCAGGCTATTTCTGTTTGTGTGGCTTGGAGATCAGGTTTTGTCTCGATCAATGGCCGTAGATCCCGAGATGCATGACGAGTTGCCGGAGAAGCCCCTCAGGAGGCAGCTTGCCGCTACAGTTAGGACGATCCAGTGGAGCTATGCAATCTTTTGGTCTACCTCCACCAGGCAACCAGGGTAAAGAAGCTGCTCCAGCTTTCTCATTTCTTGGTCTATATTGACTGGTTACCATCTACTGTGTTCTCTCTGTTACAAACTGGAAGACTATATGTAGATAATTCTTACCATTTCTTGTTTTGGTACTGCATGGATCATTGAGATACATGAAGTAACTGAGGATCTAAAAGAAATCCTGTTAATGTTTGGGGTTATTTTAGCATCGAACAAAGAATCATGAGATACCAGCTATCACATTAAACTCCTCGTCTTGCTTAGTTTCTTCTAGCTAGCAGATCTATGTCACCAGAGTACTTCTACACAAGTAAAGAAGATCTTTCATCGTGCCGAGATCTAAAGAAGTAGGATGTGCCAAAATGGAACTTTTGTTTATGTTTTTTTGTTTCGATTTCTCGGGTAAGTAATCGACCACTCTTTGGTCAAAACTGTGTTTTCATGGTGAATGCTCAATGCTATGTAGTGTGTTGTCATGGAGTGATGGATACTACAATGGTGATATAAAGACGAGGAAGACAACTCAATCTGTAGAACTTAAAGCAGATCAAATGGGTCTTCAGAGGAGCGAGCAACTGAGAGAACTGTATGAATCACTCTCAGCAGGCGACAGTAATCAGCAGATGAGAAGGCCCTGTGCTTCATTGTCTCCAGAGGATCTCACCCACACCGAGTGGTATTACTTGGTTTGCATGTCCTTCACATTCACTCCCGGACAAGGGTACATCCATCCTCCTCCTAAAACCCTCAATTGACTTCTTTCTTCATCGGCACTTCTCCATCCAAGCTTTGCTGCTCTCCAGATTGCCCGGTAAAGCCTTCGCCAACAACCAGCACGAATGGTTGAGCAACGCTCAGTTTGCCGACAGCAGGATCTTCTCGCGCTCTCTTCTAGCAAAGGTGGAGTTCATAGACCTTCCAAAATTGTAACAAAGCTTGATCTATAGAGATGCTAATGTGTTGCTACTCTTTCATTTCTGCTACGTTGTTTGTGGATTCCTCCGATCGGCCTCTGTCACACATCATCCAGAGTGCATCCATTCAGGTAATGTCTCGATCTTGATTTCCAGTTGATACATCTCTGTGATTGCTCATTTAATTTGTCTGTCTCAACTGTAGTTTCGGCTTATCTAATGGTCTCTCTCTGTTCCCCTCTCTCTGCAGACAGTGGCATGCATCCCTTTCATGGGTGGAGTACTAGAGTTGGGTACAACTGAATCTGTGAGTTCCAATCAATTGTTTCTTAGGAAGATTTCAGCTAAATCTTTACGAACCGAAGCCATTAATGTTTCCTCTGGTTTGACGTTACTTGTTCTGAAGATCTTGGAAGATGCTGCCGTCGTGACGCAGATTACGAGTTTCTTCTGGGAGCTACCATGTCCTGTCCGCTCCGAGCAATCCATGTCCAGTCCTCAAATCGCTGATGATGATGATGATGATGATGAAGACGATGATGATGTTGATGATGTAGGCAACTCCATGGCCTTGGAAGACCATAATTTGATTCCTGATCACCCGTTACGATGCCCATTTGCTCTTCATTCGTTTCCACCTTCTGAACAAAGAGAAGCAGTCCATGACAAGGCCGAAGAGGTGCACACCGACAATCGCTGTGATTGTTCTCCCGGTGACAGTTTCCACACTCAGCAGCTCGAAGATATGCTTGAAATCGACGGGCTAAATTGCGTATCGCAGACTCAGAACCGGCAGTTCAGAGACGATGAGCTCATCTCTCTGAACTCGAATGAGTACGCATCGATGTCCGTCGTCCGTGCCAAGAGGGTTGCCTCTTCTGACACGGGGAAGCGAACGAGACATCCGATGCTGGGTAATTCTAAACATGTTTTATTGGATCTTGATGCTGGTGATTCACACTATGCACACGCAGTGGCCACCATTTTACGCAGCTCGAAGCCAGTGAGATCAGTTTCATGCTTCCTGAAGGTCTCTCGTAAGTCCAGTTTTATGGTGTGGAGAAGAGAGATGAGCACTCCGAAACCGTTCACCGGCACGCCGCAGAAGCTGCTGAAGAAGATGTTGATGGATGGAGAATGGCTTCGCGGTGGCCACCGGCCGAAATGCCAAGATGGGAATGAGCCAAAAGCTTGGAGGCCAGGAGAGTCTGGTTCGAACCATGTCTTATCAGAGAGGAGGACCAGAGAGAAGCTGAATGAGAAGTTCCTGGTTCTGCAATCACTGATTCCATCTGTCACCAAGGTGGTAATCAGATTACTCGTCTCGGATTCATTCGACTCTCTATTACCGTCTGCAATTGATTGCTCCTGTTCTTTGATCAGGCTGACAAGGCATCCATCCTGGGCGACACGATCGAGTACCTGAAAGATATGGAGAGAAGAGTGCAGGAGTTGGAGTCCTGCAGGGAGTCATCGTTGGAGCTCGATGCCAAGAACAGAAGGAAGCATCCTGACGTAGCGGAGAGAACATCCGACAACTACGGCAGCAAGGAGATGATGGCGAACGGCAGGAAGAGCTGCAGCAACAAGCGGAAAACAAGCGACGCCGGCGAAACAGAGGCCGAGCACCACTGGGTGTTGTCCAGGGACGGCCCCATCGACGTCATCGTGACCATGAAGGAGGCGGAGGTGGTGGTGGAGATACACTGCCCGTGGAGGGAATGCCTGCTGCTCGAGATCGTCGAGTCCATCAGCCACTTCCATTTGGATCCCCTGTCGGTGCAGTCCTCCACCGTCGACGGCGTCCTTGCACTGACAGTAAAATCCAAGGTTCGGATCCATCATGAACCCAAAACCCACACCACCAGTGGATCGTCTTCTTGGTGGGGTTACTGATTTCTTCTTGGTGTTCACTGCAGTTCAGAAGCGCCATTGTTGCATCACCGGGAATGATCAAGCGATCGCTTCACAGAGTGATAGGCAAATGCCTGTGACGATCTGATCCCTGAAACCAGTGGGTCGTTGAGCTCCACAGTGTTAATTCGAAGCCTCTTCAAAGCTTTAGCTGCTCTGCAGTGTGGTCTTTAGTTTGTGTAGTGTGCTTTAGCTGTATGCAATGATCTATCGTGGATGAGCCTTTTGATATGCAAGATTGAGTAAATGCGGAAGCTTTAATCTGTGATGCAAACACGATGCTTAAAGGTCCAGAAAAGCTTGAGGATGAACACCTAAATATGAGTTAGTTACTGGGTCAAAGAAACAGAAACCGACGTTGAGCGAAGCCGAGAGAGGTGTCGCCGTGCGAGTGCTTTGAGGAGGCTTGGTTGAGCTGCTTCCTCCGCCAAACTCTCTCCTCCCTCCCATTTTCCTCCTCGCAAACTTGACGTCCTCCGAACTCCACGGAAGCCTCTTCCTCATCGCCCCCCTTCCCCCTTTAATCCTTCTGCCTCCAATTTCCTCCGCCTTTCTCAATCTCCATTGCCCAGCTGATTAGTCTCACATCCAACACAAGCCATGGTACTCTTTCTCTCTCTCTCTCTGTCTTTGGATTTTATGTCGAGGTACTGTTTCCGCTGTCAAACTACGATAACACTGTGGTAACGTGCGATGGAAAGGCGAATTCGGCGTCGGGAATGGCGGTGAGCGACGAGTGCAAGCTCAAGTTCTTGGAGCTGAAGGCCAAGAGGAACTTCAGGTTCATCGTCTTCAAGATCGACGAGAGGATACAGCAGGTGATGGTGGAGAAGCTGGGCCAGCCCGGGGAGACGTACGACGACTTCGCTGCGTCCATGCCGGCTGACGAGTGCCGCTACGCTGTCTTCGACTTCGACTTCGTCACCGACGAGCACTGCCAGAAGAGCAAGATCTTCTTCATATCCTGGTAAGGCAAGATCAAGATCAAGAACAAGAGGCCGACCGGCGGAGGTGGGGTGACGATGGTTCCTGCATGGTTTGATTGACTAATGTGCTTCCGTTGAACGGCGCAGGTCACCCGACACGTCGAGGGTGAGGAGCAAGATGCTGTACGCGAGCTCCAAGGACAGGTTCAAGAGGGAGCTCGACGGGATCCAAGTGGAGCTACAGGCGACCGATCCGAGTGAGATGAGCATCGACATCGTGAAGGGGCGAGCTCTATAAGACCTCCTCCTCTGCTCTGCTCTCCATCCTTCGACCGATGAATCGAGTCTCCCACATCCGCTTTTCCGACCACGTCAAAGGATTTCATTTGTGCTGCTTTTGTTTCTTGTTCTGCGTTCTGCTCATTCTTTCGTATGTAAATTAGAGGTCCGAATCACAACAAGTGTCGTCTTCTTCCTTCCTTCCTTGGGAATTCATCCATTCATTCACTTGTATCCGTCAAAACTTGTTCTTTCTCAAGAGCAGTAATCTCCATTACTTCCCTCTCTTGATTGATCTGAAGCTGTAAAAGTAGCACCACAGACAATTCACAAGCGAAAAAGGGTATTAATGCAGCAAAGCTTCTGCCTTTTCTTCACAGAATCATAGAATTGGCTTGTTCTCTCACACCAACTTCATCAATAAGATTAATTATATATGATTTAGATTATATATATATATATATATATACATATAAAAGATCAGAAAATTGAGCAGAAGATGTAACACAAGAAAGCAAGAGCCAATCCATCCCCCTCTACATAAGCCACAGATGGTGAGGCATGGTTTGCACAAAATAGAGACTGTTTCTAAAATGAATTGAAATAAAGAAGATGAAGAATCATGTAAAAGGAGATAAAAGGAGGAGGTTTAAGAAAAACTTAGGCATGACTAAGAAGAGCATGTTAATAAGCATTGAAAAGTCATACAGATTGGCCAATCATTCAGAGAACTGTGCAACTTTTCATGCATTCATAAATCCAAAAGATATTTTACAATTCCTTAATGCCAATTCATGATTTGCATCAAACAATCCTTGATGAGACGGAATTAAAAATCAAATTATAGTTAATAAATATCATGATAATCATATTGCGGTCTTTCTAATGCTTTCTAAATCATGATTATTTCTTGTGTCCACTTCAAACAGGGAAATACTTGATGACAATCAAATACAATTATCATAAAATGCATTGATTCAGTTTTCTTTTCCCTTCTATTGAATAGCTTTTAGGTGGATGTCTTATTAATGATGCAGTAACTTTCTCGGGTTAAGGTTAATTATCGATTATATGATGTAGTTAGTTACCTTTAATGTCTTTGTCCATATATTTTAAAAGGTTACTTTAAGATCTCTATAGTTATAAAAGTAAAATATTTATATTTATCACAACATCATAAGTTCTATTAATAAAAATATAAAAATAAAAAGTAAAAAGATAATTTTAACGCTTGATAGCTGATCGTGTCGGTGGTAGTGAATGATGGCGTCACTTGCGTTGACACCGACGTAGTTGTTTGGCCACCTTTGATGGTAATAAGATCAACTCTCATCATTGCTCGCCCTATGTCGCTTTGCATCTGTGTCGATGCCAACACAGATGTGGAGTTACGTGAGGTGGGCGATAGTGGGGGAGCGACAAGAGCTTTGACGACCCCAACTTCGGTCAAGGCTATGATCCACCCAACGAGTTAGGGATGAGGCTACCACCGTCTTTGTCGTAGACACCGTGATGACCACCACCATCTGCGTTACGCCGATGTAGTTGTTGCTCGACAATTACGAAGTGACAATTACGTTGGCATCAACGTAGATGCTGAGCGACATGTGGCGAGCGACGATGAGGTTATTGATAGTGTGTGCTAGTTATAGATGCCCTACAAGCCAATCACGTGAGTGATGATATGTGTGACACTCTGCATAATCTTTTTATTATTATTATTATTATTATTTTCACTTGATGATAAATATATTATGATATCCTTAGATTTGTGCAATGAGAATTGGATCATGATGAGATCATGATAATAAGAAAAATTTACTTATAAATATAAATCCTAAATATTCTCTATCATAGGTTACTCGAGAGGGATATTGAGATAACCGAAGAAATTAATATACTATATACTCATTCATATAATAGAGGTAACTAATCTCATAACTACTTGTGTGGGGACACTAGAGATATAGAACATGTGCTTATTGGAGAATGAGTTCAATGAATGATCCGCTTACGAAACACTAGATGGTTAATGATACCTCATCGTTAGATAGGGGTTTTGTGGTCCTAGTTGTATGCCTGGTCCTTCGACTTGAGATACTAAGGATACTCTGTATGAGTACTACACTCTTTGATACTAGACTTATAGGTCTAGAAGGTTCAGATATAGCATAGTCGGTCATCAAGAGTGATAGCCAACATTACGAGGATAATTGAGTGTCAATAGAGGATCATCCACTCTCGATGTTATAAAAGGAATGCCTCATGTATTCTCGCTCATGCAAATCCTTAACTACAATCATTTGGATTGAGAGAGAAGAAATTCTATGAGAGAATTCGATTAGAGTGAGACTCGAGTATATTCTTTATGGGCCTAATAGCACCATGTCCAGTATACGATCTTTTGAATATTAGATGAGTGAGGGATACACGGTAATTGAGGGTAGACAAGTCCAATAGTGGCTTAGTACATCCATAGTTGATGAGTTGAGTTAATTATTATGGGATAATAATTCACTATATCAGAAGAAATTCTGAGTTAGAAAGAGTTTTGAGTCAGAAGGAGTTCTAATAGGTGCAACTCACGACCAGCTCGGTATTGGGCCTAGAGAGTTACATATATATGATAGATGACGAGATGAATAGATGATTAGATATATGATATCCAATAAGTTTATATTTTATTAGATTTGTTGGGTGAGACCCAATAATAGCTTAGAGTAAATAATTGGATAGAGATCCAATTTTTATTAAACTAGGGATAATTGGATAGAGATCAAATATCCAATAGGGAAGAATCTATTAGGGTTAGCAATAGAAGCTCTCTGTAAAAAGGATGTGGGACTAAAGTGGTTATAAGGCTGGACCCTTTGGTTGTCATCTCATTGACTTT
>NC_088337.1:27300000-27460000 GCF_036884655.1 Musa acuminata AAA Group
ATATGTATATATATACACATACCTAGTAAGTGTAGAAACTATATATCACATATATGCATACACATCTACACCAGATGATTATGGACCAGAGCCAAAGTGATAAGGCCCGAGCTAAAGGCTTGATTATGAACAAAAAGATCTAAGTGTGTCTTAATGCATCTCCATGTGATTATTTTGCTACTCATATGTTCTTTGCAAGCCAATCACATAAGTGATGGCATGTGTGACATGATACATATTTTTTATTTATTATATTATTTAATATTTTATCACTTTATCTTGCATGCTACATATTGTGATATTCATGGATCTATGCAATGAGAATCAAATCATAATGAGTTCACGATAATAAGATCGATTCGTCTTTAAAAATAAACTATAAATAATCCCGATCATATACTTAGAGGGAATCGAGATGACTAGAAAGACTAATATGCAGTACACCTGTCCATATGATGGAAGCGGTTGCTCTCATAATTGCTCGTGTGGGGACACTAGGGATACCATGCAGGTGCTCTTTGGAGAATGATCCGCTCACATAATGTTATATGGTTAATGATACCTTATTGTCAAACAGTGATTCTATCATCTTAGTGGTATATCTGGTCCTTAGACTTGAGACACTAAGTACTCCACTCTTTGATAACAAACTTATAGGCTTGGAAATTCCAGATCAAGCACAACCAGTCATCAAAAGTGGTAGTCAATTTTACGAGGGCTATTAAGAGGTGATAGAGGATCATCCGCTCTCGATATCATGAGAGAAATATCTCATGTATTCCTTCTCAGACAAATCTCTAGCTAGAGTCATTCAGATTGAGAAAGAAATAGTTCTTCAAGAGAATCCGATTAGAGTGAGACTCGAGTAAAAATAGTATGGGCTGTCAGACTATAGGTACATGATAATTGAGAATAAACAGGTCAAATAGATTGAATTTTCTTGTATCGTATAGGGATTACAGCGTAGTGGCCTAGTACGTCCGTAGTCGATAAGTCGAGTAAATTATTATGAAGATAATAATTCACTAAACTAAAAGTAGTTTTGACAGATATAACTCACAACCAACTTGATATTGAGCCTAGAGGGTCACACACATATGGTAGGTGTTGTGATGAGTAGATGTTCAGATATGAGATATATGTTGGTGCATCTATCTTATTGAATATCTAATAAGCCCTTGAATTATTAGATCTTATAGATAAAATCCAATAAGAGCCAATGAGAGATTATTGGGTAGAGACCTATTAATCTAAAGGGCTTAGGTAGTTGGATGGAGATCTAGTACCAAATAGGGCAAGACCTAATAGGGTTAAATTGATAAGGGCCTTTATAAATAGGAGAGAACCAAACAATCATAGGCTAAACCCTTTTTAGTTATCATCTCCTATTCTCCCCTCCCCCTCTCCTCCTTATATAGCAGTCCCTATTTAGGGCATTTGGATAGTAAGAATGGTTGGTTCCTTCTTGATTGTATAGTGCATACAGCGAGGAGATTTGAGGAGCATCTTTACGACTAGCCGCTGCCATGTTTATCACCACTAGAGAGGAGAATAGTCAACCTTCTTCATCTTCTCCCATAAATTTGAAGGAATTTATGGATATACGATCTCTCCAGGTAACATAATTTTCTTATATGCATAGTTTTTTGGTTTCGCGGGTTTTTGCGCACCAATTTTTATTTGACGATAAAAGACTAATTTTTCTATGGAAATTTAGGAATTTTATTTTATGTTCTTCTGGTATGCAAGTGATGTCACCCAAGATTTCCCAATAACCTCAAGATTGATGGCTACACAGACTCGAGTTTCAAATCTGATGTCGATGATAATAAGTTAAACTCGGGGTATATGTTCACCTTGAATAGAGCAATAAGCCGGAAGAGTTTCAAATAAGATACTACTGCTAACTCGACCATAGAGATGGAGTACATTACCATGGTAGAAGCTGCAAATGAGGAAGTCTAGATGAAGAAGTTTATTGTAGATCTAGGAGTTGTAATGAGCATCAAGGAGTCGATTTCCTTATATTACGATAACAATAGGGTAATTGCTTAAGTAACGGAACCTAGTCTCATAAGAAGTTCAAGCATGTTATGAGAAAATTCTACTTGATCAGAGAAATCGTAGCCCGTGGTGATATAAGAGTGGAAAGAGTTCCATTCGAAGATAAAATTGTAGGTCCACTAACAAAGCTGTTATCTTATATTGTTTTTAGCATCACAGGGGTTTGAGGAGGTTCAGGCACATAGGTGATTGACTTTAGGTCAAGTGGGAGATTACTAATTATAAGTGTCCTACAAGCCAATCATGTGAGTGATGGCATGTATGATATACTGTATAGTCTTTTTAGTTATTATTATTATAATTATTATAATATTTTTTCTCACTTGATGATAAATATATTACGATATCTTTGGATTTGTGCAATGAGAATTAGATCATGATAATGAGATCAATTTGCCTATAAACACAGATCCTAAATATTTTCGATCATAAGTTATTCAAGAGGAATATCGAGATAACCGGAGAGACATATGTACTATATACTCATTCATATGATGGAGGTAGCAGCTCTCATAGCTGTTTGTGTGGAGACATTAGGGATATAGTATAGGTATTTATTGGAGAATGAGTTCACTAAATGATCCGCTCACGGAGCATTGGATGGTTAATGATACCTCATCGTCAGATAACGATTTCGTGATCCCAGTTGTGTGTATAGTCCTTTGACTTGAGACACAAAGGATGCCCTATATAAGTACTTCACTCTTTGATACTAGACTTATAGGTTTGGAAGTTTCAAATCTATCACAACAGGTAATCAGGAGTGATAGTCAATCAAGGGCAATTAAGTATTAATTGATAGCAGATAAGATTTTCCCAACTACATGAGAAAATCTTTCTATTCTGTTGAGGGAAATCCTCTATTCTGTTGAGAAAAATTATCTCTCTTAATCTGTATAAATAGGAGAGGGACATGTTAATACATTCAAGCTAAAGCTTATTCAATAAAGCTTATTCAATAAAGTTTCTTCAATAATTTTTCTTATCTTCGATTCTTTCTATCATTAATAAAGGATCATTCGCTCTCGACGTCATGAGAGAAATATTTTATATATTCTCGTTCAGGTAAATTTCTAGCCAAGATCATTTGGATTGGGAGAGAAAGAGTTCTATAGGAAAATTCGATTAGAACGAAACTTGAGTAGATTTTGCATGGACATAATAGCACCCGATATATGATCTTTGAGATATTAGATGTATAATAGAATATAGTTATATGATAACTGAGGACAGATAGGTCCAATGTATTAGATTCTCCCGTACTGTTTAGGGACTATAGCTTAGTGGCCTAGTACCGATAAGTTAAGTGGATTATTATAGGACAATAATTTATTTACTGTATCAGAAAGAATTCTGAGTCAGAATGAGTTCTAACACGTGCAACTTATAACCAGTACAATATTGAGCCTAAAGGGTTACACACATATAGTCGATGAAGCGATGAATAGAGGATTGGATATGTGATATCCAATAAGCTCATGTTTTAGTAGATCTATTGAGTGAGACCTAATAAGAACTTAGAGTGGATAATTGGATAAAAATATAATTTTCATTAAGCTAGAGATAATTATATGAAGATTAACGGTAGAAGCTCTATATAAAAAGGATGTGAGACTAAAGGGATTATAAAGCTGAACCCCTTGGTCACCACCTCCCTGACTTCTCTCCTTGCTTCTTCCTCAGCTAATTGCCCCCATCTCTGGTGTGAGAGAGCAACAAGAAGGATTGCCCCTACTATGTGGTGGCAGTATGCAAAAGCGAGGAAAAAATGTATAATCGTTTTATTCATCGTGTGGATCACCGATAGAGAGGAGAACATGAAATTTCCTTCGAGTTTTCTTAAGTGAGATCGTTTTATATCTTACGTAATTTTTTTATTTCATGAGTTTTTTATTCCCAATCATCGCACGTAATTTGATATAAATTTATTTTCAAAAAATTAATTTTTGTTTTATTTTTCTGCTGCATATGTGATGCTCTCCTAGGTTTCCCAATAATCATGCTCTTCATGGAGGCGGGTGGCATCACGATAAGAGCGAACTTTATCATCTTCGGAGGTGGCTAGATAACTACATTGGCATCGACACCAATGACATTGTCATTTACCCCCACCAATATTATCCGTCATCGAACGGTAAAATTATTTTTTTATTTTTATATTTCTACCAATAAAATTAAAATCGTTAGTGTAAATGAACCTAAATAAACTAACTAGAATAATCTATAATTAGCCCTCAAATTAGAGTAACAGTATCGATTTTGACTCCTGGATTCATCAGTACGACTTAATCTTACAGCCCTTCGTTTGGGATTTAGTAATAAAATTTATAATTTTTTTATTACGAAACTAAAACATTATAACTCCACGTAAAAGACGTAGTAACGATATTGAAAAATATTGTAATCGATCGAGTCCGACGGTGGATCAGATCAGTTCGGCTAACTGAGATTCAATGGAAAAGATTTTTTTTTTTGATAGGAGATGAATTTTGGATATTTGAAAAATATTGAAACTCTATGAACAGCTTCACTGCCTTCAAATATCTCCACAGTTGTTGGAATAGCTTGACAGACTATCAATTAATTAGGCTGTTCTTCAGCTGTCCCCAGAGAAGTGCAATGGTGATCTTTAGGTGTGTAGTAATTTGCCACGTCTATTTGAGAGGCCTCTTTTGAGTAAAATTTTTTTCTCCTAATTGAACTCGAAACTAATTCTTCTTTTTCCAACATAGGAAGAGACGCAATCTGCGTTGCGATTATTCTCATAAGAATCTTCCACTTAATTGTAGGCTGCTCGATGCTTTTAATTCGCACCATTTAGCTAAGAGTTGTAGTAATCGTCGTAGATAATAAGCTGGCCGGTGGGGTGTGTGTGGGGCTGTTATTACTTCATCTTCATGCAATTGAAATTGGAGGAACATATAATTTGTTCTTGCATGTACAAAGTTGTGCTGATTTAGTAAGCTGCAATCCAAACCAAGTAGAATCACATACATGAATGCAGTGAATTCGACTGTCATGTTCTGATCTGTGCTAAAGCCTCAAGTTTAGCAAATAATACACATCAATTCTCATTAAAATCTGTACCAAGTTGACAAATCAATTAGCATACAACTAAATCAGCTTTCCATCAAAATTCATAATTAAAGTGTTAGTTTACAGACTTAGCTGTAATTGCATAAGTCATGAGATACTCTTGCGGTAAAAGTACAGACTTAGCTTAAGTTGCCTAAGTCGTGAAGTACTCTTGCACTAACTTTTCGGACTTAGCTAGGATTGCCTAAGTCATGATGTGACATTGCGATATATGTTCGTAAAGAGTCAACCAATTTGCAACCTTGCTCAGGTTCCGTAGGACTTATAAAAAAAGTAAATTAATTAATTCGAAGAGTATAACAGACGAGTATTGACGTCTTGCAAAGAGGGAAACTTTATAAGTAATTTAGCAAACACTTTGAGTACAAAAGAAAAAAGAGATGAAGGAGAAAATAAGGACTTTCGAAGGTAAAATAAATAGTTTCAAGTCCACAAATGACTGCTCATCGGGTATCGAGCGTGATGATAAGTTTTCGTCAAGTTAATATGCGAACTTGTGTATATCGATCAACACCCAACACTATCCCGAAGTCTCATCCGCTCTTGTGCCACCTGAGGGGTTCCAAGGGTTTGAGATGACTAACGTTTCGTGTACGACTATGATTTGTAGAAAACAAATCATGGCACGCGAAAACGAAACTATTTTGAGGAAGTTTTGGCCAATGTGGTTAGTGATCACAATGTAACACTATGAACTATTCTTACTCACATTTTCCCAATAAAAATACATAAAATCAATGCAAAACATGCTATAAATATGTACAAATATGCAAAAGCGATAATTCATTGAAAGAAGATGTTGCGAGTGCACAACAATTAGATTAGTAAAAAATTAAATATTTAAGGTACTAAGTCAGATTATTCATATTTAAACTCATTTGGTCTAGATGCTACATTAAAAAGATAAGTCAAAATGATGAAACCAAAAAAATTCTGAATGTAGAATATTATAACACAAGTGATTTAACATATTTGGATTCCTATATATATATACTTATGTGGTACTTCATGGTACGACTTATATAAGATCCATCTATCTATCTAGATATCATCTCCATTTTAACTTTATCTCAAGGTCTAAGGAGTCATAATGCAATTTACCATTAGGATACTTATAATTCCATTCTAGGAGGCAGATGACACTAAAAGGAATATAAGGGGAAAAGGAAAAAAAAAAAGTGATCAAGTAAGAACTAATGGATGAAGAGGAAATCATTGTAAAACTGAGGCATGCTTACAAAACATTCATGCTGTGTTGCTAAGCAAGAAGAAAACAATTAAAAAAACAAAAATTAAAGATATCCAGGTAGTGTCCAAACCAACAATATAACCTTAGAATAAGATAGAGAGCATAAAGAGGCATTGAATGAAAACTGGGGTTGTGCGTTCTTTTATTAGTGGCTAAACGTTCAATATCGGTATTTGGGAAGAGAAAAAAAATTGTTCTTAGTTTGTCTCTTCATCTACAAATGAGTCTCCTCTTTTTCTTAACAGTACTGTTTCAAGAAAAGTTATCTATTAGTAACAACAGTAAGTTCTTCTATAGGGCTCCAACAAATCAACTTTCATGAGTATTATCACAGAACCCTATCAAACTCCTGCCAAAAGTTATTTTTTAGTAACAACAGTAAATTCTTCTATACAGTTCCAACAAATCAAAAAATCCATGAAACCTTATCAAACTCCTGAGTGGCTAAACATTCAATATCGGTATCGGTAAACAGAACAAAAAAAAAGTTCTTAGTCTTATCTCTTCATCTACAAATGAGTTTGTCCTCTTTTTCTTAACAGTACTGTTTCAAGGAAAGTTATAAATTAGTAACAACAGTAAGTTCTTCTATACGGTTCCAACAAATCAAGTTTCATGAATATTTTCATGAAACCCTATCAAACTCCTGCCAAAAGTTGTTTTCTAGTAACAACAATAAATTCTTCTATACAGCTCAAACAAATCAAAATGCATGAAACCTTATCAAACTCCTCAGTGCTAAATGTTCAATATCGATATCGGTGAAAAGAAAAAAAAAAGTTCTTAGTCTATCTCTTCATCTATAAATGAGTCTGTCCTCTATTTCTTAACACTACTGCTTCAAGAAAAGTTATCTACTAGTAACAACAGTAAGTTCTTCTATAGGGCTCTAACAAATCAACTTTCATGAATATTGCCATGAAACCCTATCAAACTCCTGTCAAAAGTTATTTTTTAGTAACAACAGTAAATTCTTCTATACAGTTCCAACAAATCAAAATCCATGAAACCTTATCAAACTCCTGAGTGGCTAAACATTCAATATCGGTATCGGTGAAAAGAACAAAAAAAATATTCTTAGTCTATCTCTTCTCAAATTCCTGGGTGGCTAAACATTCAATATCGTTCTAAGTGAAAAGAACAAAAAAAATGTTTTTAGTCTATCTCTTATCAAACTCGTGAGTAGCTAAACATTCAATATTGATATCGATGAAAAGAACAAAAAAATGTTCTTACTCTATCTCTTCATCTACAAATGAGTTTGTCCTCTTTTTCTTAACAGTACTGTTTCAAGGAAAGTTATAGATTAATAACAATAGTAAGTTCTTCTAGACGGTTCCAACAAATCAAGTTTCATGAATATTTCCATGAAACCCTTTCAAACTCTTGCCAAAAGTTATTTTCTAGTAACAACAGTAAATTCTTCTATACAGTTCGAACAAATCAAAATACATGAAACCTTATCAAACTCCTGAGTGGCTAAACGTTCAATATCGGTATTGGTGAAAAGAAAAAAAAAAGTTCTTAGTCTATTTCTTCATCTATAAATGAGTCTGTCCTCTATTTCTTAACACTACTGCTTCAAGAAAAGTTATCTGTTAGTAACAACAGTAAGTTCTTCTATAGGACTCCAACAAATCAACTTTCATGAATATTACCATGAAACCCTATCAAACTCCTGCCAAAAGTTATTTTTTAGTAACAACAATGTGACCTCTTCAAAATCCATGAAACTTTATCAAACTCCTGTGACCTCTTCAAACTTGTAGTAAAAAACCCAGATAGTCTTCATCTTTTATTATTTCTATGATAAAATCAGAATCAGTTAATACGACAATGTTTATGCATTTGATAATGTAAGAAGAAGGAAATATTATTCAAGGTAGGAAAGAAAAATCAAAACTTTGGTGATTTCCACTCATCATTGTTAGTGGAATTTACAGGAATAACTATGAATATAAGGCATTAACCAATGAATACCTTTTTCTCGATAGCAATACAAAGGCCAAAATACCTTTTTTCTTTTTTTACCCTGCATTGGGCAGTTGAAGCCCATGAAAACTTGATTCATGGGTAATAAGATGTCTAAAGGACAATTCAAGCATAGTGAGAAAAATAACAGAAAATTTTCTCTGATCTTTGCCCGTCAAATCCTAATTCAGAACTGATATTTATATTATCTGGAACATAATGGTGTTCTTTCTTGATCTCAGATTTTTATACTTAATTGTTACTCTAAATGTTTCTTTTGGTTATTTGTCGAGCTTATGGCAAAGGGAATGCTGGTAACTATGACATTAGATTAATATATAGAAAAGCAAGAAATAATGGAGACTTCAATCTAATTAGAATGTAATGCGCCTCCTTTGGCTACAATCTAATTAGAAAAGGCAAACATCACAAATCAGAGATCTTGTTTCGGGCCAACAACGATTACAAGAACCTAATTCATGACAACGTCACCAAAACACGCACTTCAATCTTTGATCCAATGAATACATTGGGATCATCGTCCTCTACATGCATACTTGCTAACGAGAACAACAAGAATCAGCGGAAACCAAAGCCTGATCGTAGCAACATGAACAATAAATAAAGCATAGAGGCGTTTTATCACGAGAAATGAATACGGCATCTTTCACGAAAACACTTCCAAAGATCGGATGAAAGAGAGGAGATCGAAGATTGACGATGTCACGAACCGATCGGTTTCAAGGATTCAAGGTACCCATAGTGATGATGAGGAAGATGATCAACGGGGGGAGGGCTTGGCGTCCTCCTCGTCGTGGAGGACGGGCTTGGTGAGCATGAGGGGGCGGTCGTTGGCCTCCTCGGGCTCGTCGCCGTCGTCCTCGGCGGTGCTGACATTGATGCAGGAGCAGCGATCCAGGGAGGCGAAGAAGGCGGAGACTACGCTCCCCCCCACCCAGTTCGCCACCCCTTCCAGCCTCTCGTACGTCGTCACCATGCTCTGGGAGTTATCCTCCGTCGCCATTCTCCCCGATCCCTCAAACGCCTGGTTTCGCCTTCTCCGCCGCTTCCGTTCTTAGAGGCCTCACAGAAATTAGAAGACCAAATCTTCGAATCACAGAGAAGAGGAGGAAAGCCAATGCACGTCCCCATTTCCGGTCTTTCCGACGATATATAATACGAAAAAGTAAATGTTTATTATTATTATTATTATCATCATTATTACTATCATTATTATTATTGGTATTATTATTAAAATGACCCCACACACACAATGCTTGGAATAGCCATAACACAACATAAGAGGCCAATGGCAAGAGAGGACCTTTTGGCAGCATCCAATAGAACAGCTTTGACAAGAGAGGATCTAAAACCATCTTGATCGATCAAACCAGAGCAAAGATTCCACACCAAAATTAGCTGAACCAGTTAATTTTTTCTTGAATGGAAACCCAGAGAAGAAGAGTTTGCCCACTTCAACTGCAGAAAGCTACCATATACCCCACATATTACAGTAGCTAGAAAGTGCTTAAGCACCGGCACAGGCTTTGACACCAATCAATGTTTACCGATGTTGGCACTCAGACTTACAAGCTTACTCACTGTACAGACATTTACATGGGTGCTGAAGATGATCGATAAATACGTTGCTGCCGCTTAAAAAGTAGCAGCAGCTTCCAAACATAAACTGGAATGATCTCCAAAGCACAGATTAGTTGATGAAAGAGGTCACCTGATATGAGAGTCGTAAACATCAAAGACGACAGACTCTGAAACAACCACGGGCAACTCTTTTATGTACATGACGAGACGCTTAATATTTTCTTGTGTCACCGTTTCCATATCGATTACATCTCTGTTATCCACGTATATCCACAAGTCACCAGAATCTACTCTCTTGAGGCTATCACGACAGAACGGGCACGACCGTGATCTTGAGTTCCTGCAATGGTAAGTCATTACTCGGTTTTGTATGCCCTAACAAAGAACTTAAAAGAAATCAGAAACCTCAAGGCTACTTTTCATGCTTATCAACAAAAAGTACACTTCAGATATATCAGTGGTACTTGTACTTATATTAAGTTTCATAAAGGAGCTATAGTTAAACAACATTTATCTGGTAATCAAATATAAAGTCAATAAGGTAAAATTCAACTCGAGAGCCGGATATGGAGAGGAAACATGTGTTCTACATTACAAGTGAAGTCTAAACTATATAATTTCCCAAGTATTATTATAGGAGGGTCGAGGCACTAGTTGCCTATATATAAACATGGTTGTAAACTTACATTAATAAAGTTCGATTAATTTAATTGAGTAGATTTTGGAGGGCTTCTTCTCCGCCTCAAATTCGAGAAATGTAAATTAGCTGTCATGACCCGAGTTAGCCAACTAGCCAATAACTCTATTTTGGTCCTTCAACCACGGACCAAAATGCTTAAGCAGGAGTTAACGTAGTACACTCATCAGACCCTTATAAGTCAATCTTAATCTTGCCCACTTTCGATGTGGGACTAATCAGAGGTGTTATAATTACCCCCACTCAAAGGCTTGACGTCCTCGTCAAGGCCCAACATAACCCAGATCAGGCCCTAGCATAGTACATGTGAGGCGTAACCCAGCGGTGGCTCCACGCCGTGACGAGTCCTCTGACTCCGTTTACGGGTAGCGCTTTCCTACTCGAGCCCCCTCACTATGCCCAAATGCTAGGTCGACTCTGATACCAAATGTCACGACCCGAGTCTAATGAGCCAACTGGCCAATAACTCCATTTTGGTCCTTCAACCACGGACCAAAATGCTTAAGCGGGAGTTAACGTAGTACACTCATCAAACCCTTATAAGTCAATCTTAATCTTGCCCACTTTCGATGTGGGACTAATCAAGAGTGTTACATTAGCTGTTGCAGTCATATGGCATTTACTTCAACTTGCAAACCTGTAAAGTGATCACATAAATCCTCAAAAACACTTAATATTTCATTCATATAATACATCTCAAGATTTCCCCTATTGTTCCAGTATGGTAGATTCTTTATTATTCTGTGTCAAAGATTACCTTCTAAGATCTATTTTCGACCAGAGCTAACCAACTAGACTTTTATTGGACACAGTTAAACTGCTTAGATTATATAACTGGTGTTCTTATTTGACGACTTGAAAACCTTACATATTACCTTGTAAGATCTATTTTCCGCCAGAGTTGACCAACTAGACTTTTATTGTACGCAGTTAAACTGCTTAGATTATATAATTGGTGTTCTAATTTGACTTCTTGAAAACCTTATATTTTGAATAAGTGTTCCAGAGGCAAATCTATTAACCAAGAAATAGCCATGCTACTTTCCATAATTCCCTTTTCTAGTTCTACCACTGACCTTATATTACTAGGAAATCCACTGGTCACTCTGTTGGACACTCTTTTAATTATTTTCTTCAAAAAAACCACTAACCTTTTCAGCAGAAACATTTGCAGCCACTTAATAAATTTTATTTTTTCATTGCCAAGCAAGAAGTTCAGGTCCTCCCTGCTAAATATTATTTAACCAAACATCAATTGGTGTCAAATAGATTCTCTTCTTCTTCTTCTTCTTCTTCTTTTGTCATATTCAGAGAGCAACATGAAACAGGCTTTCTGATATTTCTCATTCATTAAGTCTCAGACAGCTAAATTCTCAATCATATGAGAAGCAATAGAAGGCTTCACAATGGCATATTTGTAAGCTCAAGTTCAGTTATCTACCAAGAATTGTCGAAAAAAGTGGCGCTTATCAGCAGAGCCATAAAAACAACAGCAAAATGATAAGCTTACAGCATAAACTAATTTAATTCTTAAGGAAAAGTGTTTTACCATTCTCTATAGCATTTCATGCACATGGCATGGCTGCAATTGGGCAATACAAATTTGCTGTTCATCTCCATGCAAATCCCACATTCCTCTTCTCTTTCAGCATCTATTTCAGAGAAATGTTTCATTTCATCCTCATCTCTTCGTCTATATCTCTCCATGCATACTGCCCTCTGCTTTTTGTCTTCCATATCAGTGATGCCTTTTTGTAGTTGGAGCAAAGAGGGGAAGATTACAGCTGAAATGAGTACCAAAAAGAATTAAAAACCCTGAAAATTAGAAATCACCGACATCAGAAGAAAAATTTTCAAGATCCAGTGCGATAAACGTACCATAGAACTCTTTAATGCTAGCTTTCCTTTCATGAGTCGACATGGTCGTTGATCCATCAACATGGACCTGAACATGTTGGAGTCCTTTAGTAAACAAAATGGTAATCGAACAAAAACAGAACAATAAGGGTATTTCAAGCATCATTACAGCAATGTAGACAACCAGAGACCTGGTATATCATAATTCTGAGGAGTCCAAGCGCCCCAGCAAGGCTACAATCTGCCCATTGCACCAGAAACAGAAACAAGTGTGCGACTGGACTATAAGACATTCGCATTTGAAGGCACGCACCATCGTAATCTGCAGGAAAATCTGAAGCCCTGCAAATCATGTTGAAGGGTTAGAAAAAATATCAAACAATAAAAGCCACAATAAACTATTTGTATCTGTTTCGTGAGGCTTCATCCCACTTAACTACAAGATAATTATTCTGTTCCAGAAACAAGAAGCATTGACTAAGTTAAAGGATAAACATGACAGGATAGCCAGAAGATAGATTAAACAATATAGCCCTTTAGAACTCCTCCTGAATAAGATATGAAGAAGACAGCCTTGTGAATCGATCTTCCTTCCTAATTATTGGATCATGATTCACATCTCTTTCCCAAATATAATCGGAAAGGTAACCCCACCATCCCAAACACACAAACACAACAAAAAGACGAATCATTTACACACTGCTTTCCTCGTTTAAGAGTGCAATTGGATAACCCCAAAAGCCGAATTTGTGTTTAGAAACTAAGAGTGTACCAAAAAAATATCTTTAAGAAATCACCACAAAAGACAATATGTAGTCCTAAACCCTTTGCGATCTTGAATTGTCTAATAAAAAAGAAGTCGTCTTTGTTCTTAGACCAACACCAGGAACAAGAATTAATATCCCCATACTTGATCGAAAACCCAACTTCCCACAGAACACAATCGAAGACGGACAAAGAAACCAAATGCCGAGATGATGATGATGATGATGACGAAGAAGGAGAGCAGCAGCACGTACAAAGTGTTCGCATGCTGTATGTCGGCCTCAAGAACCTTCAGCGAATCCTTGAAGGATTTGCGCATGGCACCACCGGACAGCATCTCCACCTCCCGATCATCCAAAGAAATCAAAACCCTAAAAAGTTCCTCGCCGCGAAACCCCAAATCCTCCTCCTCCTCCTTCTCTCTCCTCTTCCGTTGGAAACCACGGAGAAAAAAAGGGGAAAGTTGCCTCCTTTAATCACCCTACAGCCCCCCTGCACTCGGTTCGCTCTGATCTGTTGGTTGGTTGCTTGGAAGAGAGGGCGAAGGTAACGAGGCGCGGAAGACGGAGACGCGCCACGTGGGCGGGGGCGGAGGCCCGTGGGCGCATCCGGATGAGATAAGCTCGGCGTTAACGGCGTCGAACGGGTGATGAGGTGCGGGGCCGGCGTCGCCGTGAGCCCAGTGGTGAGTCCGGTGTCGGGCCTTCTCCATCGCAAGCAGATATTTTAGCCTTTCACGGGATTACGTTACGTGTAACGGGCAATGCTCTGGCAGTACGCTCGGCGCACCTAACCGTTTGTACCTGCTTGCTGATTGGATGGGAGAGAGATAAGGCAGGTAAGCTCGAACGATTGGTATTGAGTAGTACGTAATTAGGGCGACGAATTGAGATGTAAAACCGTGGCGTCAATGCTAATAATACGGGCAGACGTACGAGATGAGGCCTCCGGTATAAGTCTACCATTTCATATTTATGCGACGTGTGGGTCCCTGAACTTTAGTCTCCGTGGAGCTGGTACGAAAACCAGGTGCGCAAAACCAGGTGCGGTTTCAAGAAGCGCTGAACACCACAGGAAACGCCAGGTGTCGAGGGTCCCGCCACGGCGGTAATTTGTCACGGGTGACTCAGCCCCTCCGCGGAAGGCAAACGGAGGATTGGATCCTTCACAATCCACACGAACAAGATTAGGGTTCGGAAAAAGAATCTAAAAAAACGATTTCTTTTCATTAGATATCTGTCGATTATAATTTTTTTTGAACAAAATTAAAAGTACACTATTTTGTCAAAGGAAACATGAGAAGTAACCACAGATGTCATGTCATTCAAACAACATGAGAAAGGCCAACTGTAGGTCAATAAATTATGTCGAACCAAGAAAATCTATGACTGGGGGAACACGGACAAATCTTATAAGGATCTCTGTGGATCCCATCTTTAGTGGATAAGAATGAAGCCGAGGAGGCTTTAGGCGCAGTGATCCTGTGAGGCCACTAGTATAAATTAGTGGGGCTTGGAAATTGACTTATCCATGAGCTAACAAATTAGTAGCTTGTGACGACGAATAAGGCAGCCTGACCATGACATCCAATTATTTCTCCCCATATATATATATATATATATATATATATATATATATATATATATATATATATATATACACCCATTACAACATGCAAACGAGTCTATCAAGTTGGACTATTTATATCAAAAGTCACAAATTATAATTTGTAATCACCACTTTAAATTAAAAGAAATGGAGAGCTGGAACTGAGCTAATCCTTTTGTTTGGATAAGGATTACTAAGATAGAGTGGAGGGTCCTCTTACTGTCAAAATTGGCCGTCAATCCATGTCATAAAGTCGAGCTAACTTGGCTTAATTTCCCGAAGATCATCATCTTTCAAACTGGAACCAGAAGAGAAGATGAATGTCCCTTCAGGATTACTTCTGTTAGTGTAAATAGTCTTAAGCCGTGACCTTGGGGTCGATACGACTAGGTTCGGGGGCCGAATGATAGAGGATCTCCCTGGGACATTTTCCGAAACTGTTGAGGCGATCGACTGTGTGGATTCGATTGGGACGGGGTAGTCATTTCCCCCGAGAGGGGGCTCCTCGCCTGGGCGTCTAGCGAGAGGCCTCCGTCTTCGCACCTGCACAAAGGTCGGGTCGGGGGAGCTCGGCCCGACCCCTCTGACGATCAAATTAGTGAATAGTCGCAGGGGGTTTGTTATCTATGTTCCTCCTCCGTCGGCGTTTAGAATGCGAGGGTATTTATAGGGAAGTTTACTGTTTCCTGATGTGCCCGCTTACAGGGGGCAGGCTCGTACCCTTGGTAGCGTTTGATACTGGTGTTGGCGTGGCGTGAAGGACTGAGCCTGAGCAGATCGTTAATGTGCCTCGACCAGCGTTCTGGTCCGTTTGACCAGGTGCTGTCTGTAACATCCCATTAGTCCCACATCGGAAGTGGGCAATGTGTATGATTAGCTTATAAGGGCCTGATGAGTGTACTACGTTAACTCTTGCTTAAGCATTTTGATCTGTGGTTGAAGGACCAAAATGGAGTTATTGGCCAGTTGGCTCATCAAACTCGGGTCGTGACACTGTCGGGTCGATCGAGGCGTGAGGCATAATCTGGGGCAGTTGACGTCAGTCCGAGTCTTGTCGCCATTATTACTCTTATCAACCCTCATCATATTCCCCCCCCCCCCCGAAGGAAGCTATGCATCGGTTGTTGTAAAGGGAGTCCGATGCATGGCTTCGGTTTCGAGAGACTGTTCCTGTCGAGGAGGGTTGCGTGCGCAGCGGTGACCCTGGGTAGTGTGCGGCCGAGGTGCACGGCACAGGTGGGCTGGCTGCGTAGAGGCCGTCTCGGGCAGACTGCGGCCGAGGGACACGACTCAGGCGGGCAGTCGCGGCCGAGGGACACGACTCAGGCGGGCAGTCTACGGCCGAGGGACACGGCTCAGGCGGAGGGCCGAATGATAGGGGATCTCCTTGGGACGTTTCCCGAGACTGCTGAGGCGGTCGACTGCGTGGATCCGATCGGGATGGGGTAGTCGTTTCCTCCGAGAGGGGACTCCTCGCCGAGGGCCGAATGATAGGGGATCTCCTTGGGACGTTTCCCGAGACTGCTGAGGCGGTCAACTGCGTGGATCCGATCGGGATGGGGTAGTCGTTTCCTCCGAGAGGGGACTCCTCGCCTAGGCCTCTAGCGGGAGGCCTTCGTCTTCGCACCTGCACAAAGATCAGGTCGGGGGAGCTCGATCCGACCCCTCCGATGATCAAGTTAGTGAATAGTCGCAGAGGGTTTGTTATCTATGTTCCTCCTCCCTCGGCGTTTAGAATACGAGAGTATTTATAGAGAAGCTTACTGTTAGCTCGAGTCTTATCGCCATTATTACCCTCGTCAACTTCATTCAAGAAAATTCTGGTGTTGTTCCTTCGAGACAAATTCCTCTCGTCGCAGACAGGAGCTACCCCGAAAGTATGCCCAGTGATGTTCAGCATATATAAGAAGATTTGTTTGTTGGTTAGTGCTAAGTATGTACTGTGACTCTTCCACTGCATTTCCAGGATGGCAGGCTGATGTCAATGCCAAATCCAAGCCATGGACAATGATGTCGATAGATACAGTATGTCACAAATGAGACATAAGAATACATTTACTCAGTGCATGAGTTAAACGAGACAAAATGCAACAACAAGCAGTTTCCAAGACTACTTACCACCACACCACGTCTCCCAGGAAAAAGGGCTACTCCGGGCCCCCAACCCAATGAAAAGCCCGCGGGGTTAGTGCTAAGTATGTACTGTGACTCTTCCACTGCATTTCCAGGATGGCAGGCTGATGTCAATGCCAAATCCAAGCCATGGACAATGATGTCGATAGATACAGTATGTCACAAATGAGACATAAGAATACATTTACTCAGTGCATGAGTTAAACGAGACAAAATGCAACAACAAGCAGTTTCCAAGACTACTTACCACCACACCACGTCTCCCAGGAAAAAGGGCTACTCCGGGCCCCCAACCCAATGAAAAGCCCGCGGGAACTCGCTAACCAGTCGAAGTATTATCGTTCCACCGGCAAAGCGGGCACGACACTGAGGAGTGCCGCGAGCTGAAGCGGCAAATCGAGGAGCTCGTCCGCAGAGGACACCTCAGTCGGTACATCCGACGGAGTAGGGAACTTTCGCCCCATCCGGAGGGCCCCGTTGAGCGCCAAATCGACATCATCACGGGCGGCCCAGCATCCGGAGGAAACAATATGTCCGAAAGGAAGGCGTACGCCCGCTCCGTCGATACCGATCCTCCCAGACGCGGCCCTGATCCCGAAGTCGCGTTCCCTCCCGAGGGTACTGAGCGATCAGAGCATAACGATGCGCTTGTCATAACGGCCAGGATTGCTAACGCCCAGGTGAAGAGGATCATGATCGACACGGGGAGCTCTGCCGACGTGCTCTATCTTGATGCTTTTCAGAAACTTGGGATAGCTAAAGAAGTCTTGGAGCCTATGTGCTCGGCGCTCACAGGGTTCACCGGCGACTCGATTTCGCCGCTGGGAGCGGTCACTTTGCCCCTGACTTTGGGAGCGCCGCCAAGATCCAAGACGGTGATGTCTACTTTTTTAGTGGTGGATCTCCCCACTACATACAATGCCATCCTCGGCCGCCCCTCCCTCAACAAGATTAGAGCCGTAGTCTCCACTTACCACGAAACGGTGAAGTTCCCGACCCACGCTGGGGCCGGGGAAGTCCGGGGAAGCCCCCGTGAATCTAGGCGGTGTTACTTGACAGCAATCTCACTGCACAAAAGGGGGAGGGCCGAACAACCCCTGGGGGACCCTCGGCAAATGAAGAAGCCGACCCAACATCTCGAGCCGACGACCCCCACCTGCGAAGCACCGTTGTCAAAGGACCGCCCAGATCGGACGATCAGAATCGGGTCGGAGCTCCCCGAACAAGAGCGAAAGCAACTTGTTGGCTTCCTGCAGGACAACGCCGACGTCTTCGCTTGGTCGTCATCCGACATGACGGGCGTCGACTCGAAAACTGCCCAACATTATCTAAACATCTCGCCTAACACTCGACCAGTGAAGCAGAAGCCCCGACAACATGCTCCGAACAGGCAACTGGGTATCCGTGAAGAGGTGGAGCAGCTCTTGGCAGCAGGCTTCATAGAAGAAGTCAAGTACCTGCGATGGCTATCTAATGTAGTCCTCGTGAAGAAATCTAATGGGAGCTGGAGGATGTGTGTTGACTACACCAGTCTCAATCGTGCATGCCCGAAAGACTGCTATCCCCTCCCGAGGATCGACCAGTTGGTCGATGCGACCGCTGGGCATGCCCGCCTTTCGTTCATGGACGCCTTCTCCGGCTACAACCAGATCAGGATGGCGCCCGAGGACCAAGAGCACACGGCCTTCCTCACTGATCTAGGGGTGTATTTCTACAAAGTTATAACGTTCGAGCTGAAGAATGCGGGTGCTACCTATCAGAGAGCCGTGAACAAGATGTTCGCCCAACAGATCGGGCGGAACATAGAAGTTTACGTCGATGACATGATCGTGAAGAGTCGTACAACGGCGGACCACTTGACTGACTTGGCCGAAACGTTCGCCACGTTGCGAAGATACGAGCTACGACTCAACCCTGCAAAGTGTGGTTTTGGCGTCAGCTCGGGAAAATTCCTCGGGTTCATCGTCCACGAGAGGGGAATCGACGCCAACCCAGAAAAGGTCCAGGCGATCATCGGTATGCAAACCCCTCGAACAATCAAGGACTTGCAGCGACTTAACGGGAGGCTCGCTGCCCTATCCCGGTTTCTATCCCGATCTGGTGATCGTTGCCTCCCCTTCTTCCGGGCGCTGAAGAACCCGAAGAACTTCCAATGGACGGCGCAGTGCGAAGAAGCTTTTGAACAAGTCAAACAACACTTGGCCAACCTCCCCCGCCTTGCCTCAGTCTCTTTTGGGGAAAAGCTCAGTATCTACCTGGCCACCTCCCCGCACGCGGTCAGCTCTGTCTTGACCAAAGAAGCCTCCGGTGAATAACTACCGGTCTACTACATCAGCCATGTCCTGAACGGGCCTGAGGAGCGGTACCCGCCAATCGAAAGGCTTGCTCTGGCGCTCGTACTGGCAGCCCGAAAGCTACGCCCCTACTTCCAAGCCCATCCGATTGAGGTAATCACCGACCAACCGCTCTGGCAGGTTTTATCTAAATTCGATGTTGCAGGTCGGCTCCTCAAGTGGTCGGTAGAGCTTGGAGAATTCGACATACACTATGTGCCGAGGACCGCCATAAAAGCCCAATCGGTAGCTGACTTCATCTCGGAACTGGCTCAGATTGAGGACGAGGGTTCTGGGCAGCTTGGGGAGACATGGGTCCTGCACGTGGATAGATCAGCTACCTCGAGTGGCGTGGGCGCGGGACTGGTGTTATCAGCCCCCAACTGACGCTCGTTCGAACGCTCCCTCCACTTCGAGTTTCAAGCTACCAACAGCGAATCCGAATATGAGGCACTCCTGGCAGGACTCGGGCTAGCCCTCGAGATGCAGGTGAACGCCATCCATGTCCTCACCGATTCGCAGCTGGTAGCCGAGCAACTCAGTGGCGGGTACGAGGCCAAGGAACCGACCAAGGCAAAGTACCTAGCAGAGGTAAAAAGCCTAGCCTCCGACTTCTCTCACATTACGATATCTAGGGTGTCGAGGAGTCAGAACGAGCGAGCCGATGAGCTGGCTAAACTGGCCTCAAGGTCGGACCCCAAAACCCAGCCCGAGATTGAAGAGCTCCCCTTTCGCGCTATCTCGGTCTCGGTTGTGTCTTCGACCGACGCGCAAACTACGTGGATACAGGAGATGCTGCGCTTCAAGCGGGACGGGATCCTTCCCGCCGACGAGGCTGCGGCTCGGCGCATCCGCCGAATGCAGGCATGGTACTCCGAGGTGAACGGACGGCTCTACAAGCGGTCCTTCTCACATCCTCTACAGCGGTGCCTCGGGCCTGAAGAAGCTCGGACGGTCCTGGCCGAGGTCCATGAGAGGATTTGCGGAGAGCATATCGCCGGACGGACCTTGGCTTACAAAATCCTTCGCCAAGGATACTATTGGCCTACCATGTCCCGAGACGCGAGAGCTTACGTGCAACGCTGCGGACCGTGCCAGAGTCACGCCCGAACGCCCCGGCAGCCCGCGGTTCCACTCGCCCCCATCGATTGTGCGTGGCCATTCGCACAATGGGGATTGGACCTTCTCGGCCCTTTCCCACCAGCCTCGGGACAACGGAGATACATCGTTGTGGGAGTAGATTACTTCACCAAGTGGGTTGAGGCTGAGCCACTAGCAACGATCACAGAACGACAAGTGGAGAAGTTCGTCTGGAAAAATATCGTGACGCGGTTCGGCTTGCCCAGAACCATCATCACGGACAACGGATCCCAGTTCGCCAGCACGAGGTTCCGAGAGTTCTGCGCGAACTACAGGATTCAGCTGAGGTTCAGCTCGGTGGCCCACCCCCAGGCGAACGGACTAGCGGAGGTAACCAATCGATCCATCTTGGACGGGCTCAGAAGAAGAGTGTCTACGGCCCGATCGGCCTAGGTGGACGAGCTCCCTAGCATCTTGTGGTCCCTGCGGACCACCCCTAAAACCGCGACTGGAGAATCCCCCTACAGCCTCGCGTTCGGAACCGAGGCCGTGTTGCCACCTGAAGTGGTCTTCCCCACAGTCCGGACGGAAAACTACGACGAGAGGACGGCGAACCAAGGATTACAAGCCTGTCTCAACTTGCTCGAGGAGCGGCGTGCGGACGCACACTTGAAAGCCCTCTTCTACAGAAGGGTCGTCACTAGAATCTACAACCGGAAGGTACGGCCCCGACCGATTAAATTAGGCGACCTGGTCCTACGCAAGGCCGAAGTCAGCGATTCGACCCGAGCGCGCGGTAAGCTTGCCCCCAGTTTGTCACGGACAAACTTTTAAACAAGGTGTTTGATGTAATGCTTATGTATGTCCGTGTCTTTTGGCATGTTCATGCCTTGTACAGAATGTAAAGGGGCGGCCGAAGGCTTAATAGTCCCATTTTAGTTGGGTTGGTGGCCTCTTTAGGCTTGTAAATAAAGGTTGTGTCATGTGGACACGTGTGAGAGATTTTCGGTCTGTAATGGACCATTTTACCCTTTGTGGATCCCGATTGAGGCGTTCTCTCTAACCCATTCTCTCTTTTGTTGGTCCTAAGGGACAATGGGAGGCTTCGGGGAGGCTGACCTTTGCGGACGGACACGCAAGGGTGCCGCACAACTTAGGCAAAACCAGCTAAGTCCTTGACAGATGGTATCAGAGCGGGACACGCACTCATAGAAACACTTAGCATGCAAACGTGGGGGATCTAGCGGGGCTGCGTTGAGGGCAGTCAGCACACGCGCGACCGTTTGGGGGAAAAACAGGCATGGAGATGTAGGGAAAATGAGTCGCTCGGAGGAGCGGGCATCTGAGATTGGCATTCAGAGGAATGGCCAACCTTTCGCGCAAGAGGCACCACGAGAACAGACAAGCTTGGATGAATGTGGAGCGCACAAAGGTTGGGATGGCTGAGTTTGAGATATGGCTCAACGTTGACAACTATACTTGATGGTGCTCAAGGCAAGCGAGGCGCTTGGTAAAGGATGAGACCATCCAAGGTGGAATGAGTTGCTCAACGACCAAAAGAGTTATGCAAAGCTCACAGAGGTGAGGGGAATTGCTAACTCGAAGAATTTGGTACTCATGCATGGGCTTGTATGCGGACGATGGAATGTTCGTGGCCATCCCAAGGCGACCGAAACTCGGCGCCATGGAGCAGTGAAACTTTCTTTTCGGCATGTGAAGGATACGTCCGTAGGAGGCTGAAGTGTGCAACGAGTTCAGCATGTTGCTAGACCTTGAGTGGTGCAGCGGGGGCTATATTGATGTGGAGTCGCAATCTAGCAAGTGTGTTTGCAGGAGGCAGAACAATGCACAGTTTGTTCAGCAGATCGGAGTAGTCCAAGGGGATGGTGGTCTCCGAAACGAAGAGAGATGTTGCTCCAATGGGACAGTTATCCAGGAGGGATAAGTCCCGGCTCTCCAGAGGGAGAATCATGTGCGACGGACCGCACATGTTGAGGAGGAGTACCTCAACAAACAACTCCACGAAGCTCAATGGACCGAGCAAGCGGCGAGGAGTCGTCGCATGATCTCGCTCGAGAGAATGCATTGGTGGATGCATTGCGAGATCAAGTGGGGGAGCGACCCAAGGCAACTCAAATGAAGGCACACTTGGAGTCGATTTGGAGATCGGACTCAAGGGAGGGTTGACCCGTGGAATGGTGGGCGCGAGGGCCACCATCGACTCAATGCAAAAACGAGGAGCGGAGCAACTTGGGTGTAACTTGGCGAAATACCCAAGCCACATGAAGGGAACCAGCATAGAAGTTGGAACATAGAGCAGAGGCACAGTGCTTTCCCTAGACAGAGGTCAAGGACATGAACTTTTGCAGAGGCAGGAGTAGAATCATGTTGTTCCACGAGTCCTTCATTCTGACGGAGTGGACTCATCTTGCATGGTGCCAAAGATGAAGGGAGCTTCTGGGCACATGCACCTTATCTCGGAGGAGCATTTGATGGAGGAACTAAGGTGACTCAATTTGCGGAGGCGAAGTTGGGTTCAGAAGGCCTTAACACGGGGCAAGAGGACGCAGAGGCGGGTACTCTTGAAGAATATGCCACAGTGTTGCCATTCAAGTTGCCATGAAGGAAGCGGTGCGCAGCGGAGATTGTGCTGGTAGGGGCAGAGGCCCAGGATCCAGACAATGGTGCACTAATTGCAGCGAAGTCGGGGGACTTCGGAGGCTACTAGGCGACGGACTGTCCTACAGCGGTGCTTCATCTAGGTGTGACCCAAGAGTGGGTGGATGAAGGTCGATTGCCAAAGGAGCGAACAAAATCGAAGGTGGAAGAGACCCTGCGATGTATTGGCAGAGGCCACACATGGAGGGTTCACAATTCGAGTTTATTCCACAAGGATCAGAATGCAATGGAGATGTCACCAGGAGGCGACATGGTGCAGCGGATCGTGGTGGAACAGTTCGTGGCAATGCGATACACACGACATAGTCCCGTGAGGGACTAGATCATATGGAGGTATGATCGGGAGCTACTGGAAGCTCCACTTCGGTGAACAACACGACGGCAAAAAGGGCTATGGATTCAAGGAGTGAAGGCCATGGTACCGCAGAGGCGGGTCTTCCGTGCGTGCATCGAATTTTACATCGGATGAAAACCTTGGTCATCAGCATATGGGGGCTGTGTTCCACCAAGGGAAAAGTTCGAATGCAAGTACCAGTGAGTTCCATGGGAGGGACTTGATCATGCGGAGGTATGATCAAAGCAGCTGGAGAGTTGGACTGCTCCAGAGCTCATATTCGCTTAAGGGAGCCCGACAAGTCAGAGGACAAGGTCGAGTAAGCGAACGTTGCTACCAAGGAAGCTAAGGAGAACAGAATCGGTGCAGACCCTATAATGCGATGGCAGAGGCCATGCATGGGAGTTACAGTCTGTCTTTCCATCGACCAAAGGAGAGCTGCTTGGAGAACACAGAGGTGTTGAAGCAGGGGGTCGAAAAGGGCGAGGAAGCGACGACGAGTCCAGAGGGACTTAGCTACCCAAAATCAAGCATCAGTTAGAATGTAGGTGGACTCGGAGGAGTGCCACAGAGGCATATCTACTGATTGTGAAGAAAAGGGATGTAGATGCGAGGCGACGGATAGTAGTGCCATGGGCATGGCAGCGCCATGGTACCGCAGAGGCGGCACTTCCGTTAAAGTCATTGATCCCTTGCTCTAATGGAGGGAGAGCGCTTGGTCGTGAAAGGGGCCGAGGAGGTGGAGAATGTAGAGGCAATCTCCAAGTACCGAGACAAGGCTGAAGGGCAGAGGCCGAGGAACTTCGTAAGACCGGTGTCAATGAGCTTCTCATCAAGATAGCCGAAAGTGAAGGACTTCGGATCATGTAAGAGTGCATAACCAAGGAACGAAGCAGGCAGTACGCGGTGCTGTACCTTTGCTACTCAGTGGAGTAGGCGGCAGGGTTGATGGAGAAGACGGTACAATCCCAGAGGCGACCAAACCTATGAGAGAATTACTCCAAGTTGGAGTGAAAACTTCCTGCATTCCAGAAGTTCGATAGCATTGAGAAGGTGAATCACAGTAGCTAACTCAACGCAAGGAGTGCAAACACTTTAAGTACTTCAGAAGTGTGAGCAAAGAGCAGGCGAAGACTAGTAACCAGCTCGATGCATGAAATACAACCTCGAGGAGGCGGGCGAAGTCAAGTAACCTTTGCCTTCTCAACTCTTAAGAGAATGGGCGAAACCGAGTACCCCAATTCTCTTATCTATCCAGCAGAGGAGCTCTGCATATGTTCAAAGACCCTTCGAAGATAATGGAAAACAATAGTTGTCAAATCCTCACCAACGGTGATCAGTGCTACTGAGAGTAGATTGTCCGCTTCATTTCCCAACGAAATGCCAATCGAAAGCGGAAGTGATGCGAACCTACTTGGATGTGACAACTAAGTGAAGGAAGAGTCAAGGAGCAAATTTTGTGGAGGAAGGACCCAAAACTTCATAAGTTTGCGAGACGATGCTCGTTAAAGCTCCAACAAGCATCCACCCAGTTCAAGCAGCATGAGGAATTTGAGAGACTGGCGCAGTAAGGATGGTCTTTTCCTTCATCTGGGGGATCCGCAGGAATCAACAATGATCAACACAACTCAGCCAACCCCACACCAGAGTCAGAGTCATTGGTGAGTTGAAGCAGCATGGCGGATCAAAGGTTCGACTACTCAAAAACAGCAGCGGAGAGCAGCTAGGAGCCAAGAGGCGCATTGTAGCTGGAGCAGAAGATTGAAGACTCAACAAAGGCGAGGAGTTGCAGTGTCGACAAAGGCTTCAACGAGGACGTCGAAGGAATAAGTGGGGGAGAATGTCACGGACAAACTTTTAAACAAGGTGTTTGATATAATGCTTATGTATGTCCGTGTCTTTTGGCATGTTCATGCCTTGTACAGAATGTAGAGGGGCGGCCGAAGGCATAATAGTCCCATTTTAGTTGGGTTGGTGGCCTCTTTAGGCTTGTAAATAAAGGTTGTGTCATGTGGACACGTGTGAGAGATTTTCGGTCTGTAATGGACCATTTTACCCTTTGTTGTGCCACTGTTCAGAGCTTGTAAAGTCTGTTTGTAATTTGCATTGTCTATGAAGTGTTTTTCGGAGATGTTTGCTTGTGGATCCCGATTGAGGCGTTCTCTCTAACCCGTTCTCTCTTTTGTTGGTCCTAAGGGACAATGGGAGGCTTCGGGGAGGCTGACCTTTGCGGACGGACACGCAAGGGTGCCGCACGACTTAGGCAAAACCAGCTAAGTCCATGACAAGTTGGGAAGGGCCTTATCGGGTTATCGACGCAATCAGGGTCGGCACGTATCGGCTCGCAACCATGTAGGGCCACCCTCTGCCGAGAACGTGGAACATGCAAAATCTTAAGAAATTTTTCGTATAAAGGAGAGCGAAATAGACTAAACAGAAGTCTGAACAAAGATTTATTTTCTCATTTAAACAAAAATTCGGTTACATGATTAGACGAATTACCGCGTCGACCGACCAACCCCTTAAAATTATTACAATGATCTACCCTATTCTTTGGGGGCCTCGACGCTATCATCAAAAGGCACCTTGTCTGGCATGTCGACGCTCAGGTCTTCGGGGCATGAGGCGAAGGGGTCTTCCTCGACCTCTAGATTGGGGTGGCGCGCCTTGAAACGAGCCAGGGCAATCCGATACCCATATTCATAGGTAACCTACCCCGACCGGATCAGACCGAGCTGAAAGCTCGAGGACTCTTTGTAGTCCTCGATCAGCTTCTTGTCTTTCTCCGATCGTTGATTCATCTCGACCGCCAGGGCGTCGGAAGCCCCCTTCATCTCGGCGAGCTCCTCCTCCAGCTTTCGAGCAAGGCTTGTCACCTCATCCCGGGCCAGACGCGCCTCGGACCGAGTCGCCCTCAGATACACCTGGAGCTCGTTATTCTGCTCCTCGGCCGCCTTTACCTCAGATTTGAGCCACGCCGACTCCGCCTCCAGATCCGAGGTACGCTGCTCGGCCGCCCTCACGACGGATGTAAGGCGCGTCACCTCCGCCTCCAGATCGGAGGCACGTTGCTCGACCGCTGCGACAGCCTCCGGAGCCGATCCTGCGCTGACCTCCTCGATCTGCCTACGCAGCTCGACATTGCGGTCGCTCAAAATACCGAGGGCCCGACCCGCGTCGCGTACGCAGCCCATCAACGCCGTGGTATAATGATGGCCCTGCAAAGAGGAAGAGTCAGGACAAGTACCGTCCGAGTACAGGTAGGGGCCCGATGGCGAAACACCTACCCACAGCAGCGACTTAGCAGACTTGCCAAGCAAACCTCTGAGGGCATGGTGTATAGCTCCCGAGCCATATCGTGATTAAGCCCACCTCGTGCGAACGAGGCCCCAGCCTCCCCGTCGGCCCATACCCGGGCCCCGCGGGTCAGGCTCGCCCACCGGGCGACCAGCGGATCGAAGGGTTGGCCCTCCAGAAGTTCGCCCATCACCCGAGCTTGATAAGGCTCGTCCTGCGCTCCCGTAAGGAGGCGACACAGGTCGCGGATGGAGGGTTCCGGGGGCGCCTTCCCTGCCCCCTCGTTGCTCGGGTCGGCCTCACCCCGACCGAGGCCCCGTCGCCGATCACGCCCGACCGGTTCAATAACGAGGGGGTCTTCGCCTTCTTCCGAGGCCGACCGGCCTCGAGTTCTACTAGCGCTGCTTTCGAGTCAATCCTCGGCTCGGCCGGTTGATGCGACGACGCGGCCGACGAAGAACGTCCCCCACGCACAGTGACGAGGTTCACCATCTTTGCATGAAAACACCGACATTGGTCAGAATGCCGAAAGCACAATCTTTTAGAAAACCCTAACAATACCCGCTACGGGCATACCTCGAGGCGCCGGGCTAAGACCCGCCTCGACCAGCCACGCCTCGGTCATCTTCCGGATGACTCGGGAGGCTGGGAGAATCTCCTTAAGTCGCCGAAGGTCCTTGCGCTCCTTGTCGTTCAGGATCGGGGCGGTGTTGTCAATCACGTGCGCCGCCCACCGGAGCCCGAAGCCCCAGTCCTCCGAACGGCAGACAAAAAAGAAACGCCCATTTCATCCCTTACTATTGGAAGGAGCCCCGCTATCCTGGAAGCCCGGTCGGGCGGACAAATAGTAACCCCCCGACCCCTTGTAAAGACGGAAACAGGAGAGGAAGAGGGATTGGGTCGGGGCAATATTGGCGTAGTGGCACTCCCCTAGGAACGCCACCATAAATGCCAGGAGTTCGGTGTCATCTGTGATGGAGAAATACGCCACCAAGAGACACAAGAATTGATGACAGGGTGCAACGGAAGGCGTAACCCGGCCTCAAAGGCGTCTAAGGTTAGGGCGAAACCCTTCGAGATAGGGTCATACGCCCGTTGCCCTAGCTCAGGGGCAGTAAGCACAAATTCCTCCGGGATATCGTAACGGCCCCGGAGGTAGCCAAGTGACGACTCGCTCACAGTAGAGTCGAGGTCGTGTGGCCACATGAGCATTTCGAGGGCCCGTGCCGCCTTCTCGTCGGATGACGAGTTGGGGCTCGGTGGAAGTGTTCTTTCTCCGACATTGCCAGAGGTAGGCGAAGAAGGCGAGGACGAAGAGGAAGGGGATGCCATCCTTACTGACCTTTGGAAGGGGAAGTAGGACGACCGACGGAACGAAGCGATGGAAGCCGAAGAAGCGACTGAACAAATGTAAGTAAGGAGACGTGCGGGGAACCAATTACATGCTATTTATAGACAAAGTCCCACCAAAAACGACCCTTCCTCTCCTGAAGCACGTCGCGTCAGGCAGAACAAACGTCACTCCGCCATAAATATGGCCTAACGTGGCAGCCGTTGGGCGCGCGGTGCGGATGCTGGAGCACTGGTCTCCCCGTTCTCGAAAACCGACGACCCCCTAAAGCGACTGTCCCTTAGACTCCTGCACAGGTAGGAAAGGACCTGCCCACTCGCATCCGCGCATCACTACCTTATTGGTCCTAGCCAAGTAGCTCCTCGGCTGCATGTTGCCCGAGACCACAACCTCTGCTCGGCCAACCCGACTGAGTCGTGCTCCTTGATTGCGTGTTGCCCGAGACCATCATCTCTGCACGGCCTGCCCGCCTGAGTCGTGCTCCTCGGCTGCATGTTGCCCGAGACCACAACCTCTGCTCGGCCAACCCGACTGAGTCATGCTCCTCGGCTGCGTGTTGCCCGAGACCATCATCTTTGCGCGGCCTGCCCGCTTGAGTCGTGCTCCTCGGCTGCATGTTGCTTGAGACCACAACCTCTGCTCGGCCTACCCGACTGAGTCGTGTTCCTCGGTTGCGTGTTGCCCGAGATCATCACCTCTGCGCGGCCTGCCCACTTGAGTCATGCTCCTCGGCTGCATACTGCCCAAGACCACCGCTGCACGCCCAACCCTCCTTAGTTACTAAACTCCACGATTCCCACACCCCTGGCGACGGACCGGCAACCGCCCGGTAGGGATAGTTTCTTAAAGCTGAAGTCATGCCTCGGACCCCCCTTTTTACAACAACCGACGCATAGCTTCCTTCGGGGGGGGGAATATGATGAGAATAATAATGGCAATAAGATTCGGGTTGACGTCAGCTGCTCCAGATGACGCCTCGCGCCTCTGTTAACCTGACAGCACCTGGTCAACACGGACCAGAACACCGACCGAGGCACATTAACATCCTGCTCAGGCTCGGTCCTTCACGCCACGCCAACGTCGATGTCAGACGTTACCAGGAGTACGATCCTACTCCCTGCAAGCGGGCACATCAGGCAATGGTAACCTTCACTATAAAAACCCTCGCGCTCCAAGGAAAAGAGAGAAGAAAAAAACCCCTGTGACTATTCACTAACTTGATTGTCGGAGGGGTCGGGCCGAGCTCTCCCGACCCGACCTGTGTGCAGGTGCGAAGACGGAGGCCTCCCACTAAACGCCCAGGCGAGGAGCCCCCTCCCGGAGGAAATGGTGACCCCTTCGCGATCGGACCACCGCAGCCGGTCTTCTTCGGTCTCAATGGTCGTCCTAAGAAGATCCCCCATCATTCGGACCCGAACCAAGCCGCGTAGGCCCCGAGGCCACGGCTTAAAGTTGTTTACACTAACAGGAATCTCGAGGGATCGGTGTAATGTCCATTGCGACTCGGGGAACAGAAAAACTCGAAAGGGAGAACAGAAAAAGAGTACCAGGAATCTCTGCGATCCGCGGCTCGGTGTAATGACCATTGCAAACAACCACCGCATCGAAGACCTCATTCTCGTCGCTCCCATCGCCACCGGCAGCGCCAGACCTCCTTGAGTTCACTTGCCACCTTCCGTCGTTATCCCTCTCCACCAGAGCCACCTCCGTCCGGAACCGGACCAGCCCGCAGAGGTCGAACTCCCTTGCAAAATCCTGGAGGTAGCAGAGAACCTCGCGGTGTCCGGGGAACCGCCGGGGATCGCCGCCGGCGCGGGCGTGGCGGGAGGAGAAGGGGTAGTCGAGGAAGCCCATGCACTCGCGGGGGAGGTTGGTCCGGAGCGAATCGTAGAGGCTGCTGTGGACGACCTCGCGAAGAGGGTCGAGGCCCAAGGCGTCGGACTCGGCGGCGGGTGTGTAGATCCAGGTGCCTCCGACGGCATCGCTGCGCTCGAAGACGACGACGCGATGGCCCTCGCGGCGGAGCTCACGCGCGGCCGCGAGGCCGGCCGCGCCGGCCCCGATTACGGCCACGTGACGGGAGGTCGGCGGCGAGGGAAGGGGACGGGGAGCGAGAGAGGAGGACGACATGTGGGTGACGCAATGGGCTGGAAGCGGTGGATTAGACGGAGATGGAGATGCAGATGGAGAACGCGATCGCGTGACATAGCTTCACGCTGGAACAAAAGCGATGGAACCATTTCGTCCCACGTAAAAAAATCGAGCGCGCCGACACGCACGTCAACATTAGGAATTTTTTTGTCTTATATTTGCTCTCTAAATTGAATGTTGGAACATTAAATACCTATTTTATTCAAGTGAATTAGTATTAACTAGTCATCTTGATCCACTTTGGTCCGTCTTCATCTTTGCCAGAGTTTGTGCTGGAATAAAGCTTGTCCGTCAGTCGTCCTCGTAAGATCTCAATCGTCCAAATCATCTGCCCAAAAGAACAAAAAAATATTAGCCGCAGATCAGGGAATCTTCCGACCAACATCTTCAGATCAAGGTTTTTCAAGGATGGAAGTTGTACCAAGGAAAATGACGAAGGTAGATCGACTTTTCTCACAAACAAGTCATTTTTTGCACCTCTATTTGTTCCGAGTGAAGAACAAAATGGGTCGAAGGAAATTACACACAGCATCGGATGTTACAACACAAACTAAGCTGCGGATGAGCAGCCACAGACGGTTTAGGTGAGCGATCTCTGATTCGTACAGGGAGGTAACACGATTCGCCGGTCATGCGTAACCCGTCTTCACTTCTTGACAATGTACCCCAGGAAAATTCCAAGTAACGCGATAATGACCAGAAACACGAATGAGAAGCCTACTTGTTGCTTGCTGACTTCTCGGCTATCAAGTTCCTGCATACAGGGGCATCGAAGCATTGTCATAGACACATGCTCACCGCCTATAATTGCTGCACAACCTGCATATTTTCCACAATTCTGAAACATAAGTAAAAGTTGATAACCTTCTACCCAGTGACATTTTCTTCAGCAGCAAAAATTTCTCTGTTATTTATGATTGACAATAATTGGAGTCCTAACCACACAAAAAAAAAATAAACAGAATATCATAATTGCTCGGCATTGTAACTAAAAAGGGTCAACAAAAGTAAATCGATTGTCATGCCCATATAATCCATCACAAATTAAGAAGATATTTTTTTTGTGGAATCTGGATAGGATCAAAGAACAGGAAGAAAAGGAAAGAAAGTTTTGTCCATTTCTTAAAAGAGGCAAGCCCAAAACAAGAACCAGATTAATAAATCAGGGGAAAGCTGCTATCTGCTATGTTTATTTTCTGTGTCAGTCCAAGAGCTGAAGCACTTAATTGATATCCCCAGTTCCATCAGTTGGTGCTACGTCAAAGATGTTCAACATATGTTTATGATCCCAAAAATGTGATCCAACTAAGATCAAGTGAGTAGATAAACTAACATATACACTCACGCATTGACTTTGACAAATATGAGAGGATATCAATCAGCCTGACTTCCTTTGTGCTGCAAACTGAGTTTGCCAAACATGAACTGAGATAATAGAACTGTTCTAGAAAATATAACATTAACTGGATACGATTAGTGGAACAAACATTTGAAAGACTTCAAGCCGATTCCAAAGAGAGGCTAAGTGGCAAAAGTTAGCAATTTTGCTGACAAATGCATATAAGAAAACTGCTAATACTACCCAAAAACTATTTTCAGATTGTGTTAAAATTTAACTATAGCAAGTTCACATGTTATGCAGAACCTGGCAAAAAAAGCTAGTTTCGACTCAGTCGAACCAATATAAGTAAAATATTTATAATTGTCTTTCATTGCAATGTAACAAACAACAAAGAGAACCTAAAATATCAGGCTTTAGTTATAGTCATTAACCTCAAATATCAGGCTTTCTTTATAAGAGTCATTGGCCTTTGCATACGGAAACAAGCAGCAATTTGGAAACAGTGGGACCCAGTGGCAAATAATAGCATCAAATAAAGGTAAAGAGATCACAGGTTGGTAAAACTTGAAGCACTAAGCAAAAGAAGGCATCATTTAAAGAAAGAAAAAGCTCAAATCAGACAAGGCAGTAAACTTCATGGTATATAGCCAGTTTGCGGGCAGCATACAACAGTCTGAGCCAATACCAGGCTGTGGACTGACCTAGGCTAGTACATAGCAAAACTCATAAAACAGGCTTCAACTAGTTTCTTTTTATAGTGTTTCAGGCCAGTCTGGCCTTAAATCCCATATTAACCTGCCCTTGTGTTCTTTATACACAGCAACTTTTGGCAGAAGACACTTCCATCCATCAATCAAAAACTTGAGTAACAAGTCATCATTCCTTTTTCTGCTTGTGGTTAACCCTAGCTCAATGGTGAGACGAGAAGAAGAGAACAATGAGGGAAGAAGATGGAAGAAAGAAGAAAGAGTGCCATAAATGATCCACCTACCTAAAGGTATGTCCTTGAAAAGAAATAACTTGGTGTCCATAAGGAACCAGTATGGACACCAAAATTGAAATTTAAAAACTTGCCCAAAAGGTTAAGAATTTCTATGAATATCCTAAAAATTTCTTTTAAAAGTTCAAGTTTACAGAATCAATTTCTTATTACCTTGCTTCATGATATGTCACATGATATAAGATTCCATTTAGCAGCATGGAAAAGAGTTCCATCACATGATTAACCATTGCAATGCTTACCAGTTCTTGTCGAAGTTTATTATTTTGTTGAATAGCAGCATTCTTCTCCTCGGTCCACCTTGAAATTAGTGCCAAATTCTGGAGGAAGGAAAGGTCAAACAAAGATTGTCTATATTACATTAGTGACTACAAACACAAGTGACTGTTTCTTCAAAATTTCAACTTAGTAAAATCCGAATGCTGAGTGATTATGCACATGATAATGAAAATGCATCAGATGAGGAAACTACAAAAGTAACAAACCATAATATCCCAACTATTTGGGTTGCCTAAATGGATATTATCCTATTATTTAGTGAGCAAAGCAATATGCGTAGCTAAATCAGAGAGTATTCAAATATCTTTTTATTTTTTTCTAGATCTTCGTCTATCTCTTCTTGGAAAATTAATCCTAAATCAGCATATCTCGTCTAGCCATGACATCTATGGTCTCCTTAACATCTACACATAATCTTAAATGGTTTTGAATGGAAACATTTTTTTTCTATCTTTTTAGTTATCTACCACATCCACGTCAACTACAATAACTTTTTCGTGTACATGTTGTTTCTTAGCATCAGATTAAGAGAAGTAATAAAACAACCAAAAACAAAAAAGCTGGTTGTACAAATAGAAACAACACTTTCCAATTAACAACTATTACAGCTAATTCTTAGGATTTGATATGATGCCAATACTGGTCATCTTGGCACATTGAGACTTTAAATGTTTACGGGCTCATATTTTTCTTCTCCTTATAACTGTATGTAAACACTTTATTTGTCATAAAACTTTCACATCTACTCTTTAACAAATTAAATTAAATAATCAATTAGACAGATAAGGAGTGGCTTTAAGAAGTACTTGTTAACCTCAAAGATATTACACCTGTAAAAATCCTATGGTATAGCATTACAATACTTATAAAGTGATGATCCTTCAGTTGAATAGGAAAATTTTGTCATCTTATATAGCAAAGCAAAATATATGAAAAAACGCTATATAAGTATACTAAATTCACCTCTAAAAAGTTCTATGGTGTAATCCCTCATAGATCTGATGTGTGGGATTCAAAGATATGGGACCTCAATTGTCAGGTCTGTGAGAAATCACATCACCAAGAGGGGTGATTAAATCCACTCAATAGCAGCGTTCAAATAATATTCATCAAAATGGTTTCTACACCGCAATAAAACCTGTTTTGCAAGTGTTAAAGAGCCAGCAATGTGACTAATAGACAGGAACTTATTCCGAGTAAAAAATATTGTGCATGAGATTATAGCACATTTTCATTAGGACTTTGATTCTGTAAGAATTTGGAAATAAGTAAAATATACAATAGTATGGAACTAAAATTTTTGATATAGCCAACAAAACTATTGGTATCAAACTTCTGAATGTAGACATATGGTCCCATTTAGGTTAAGCTACATATCACCAAAACATGGTTCATCTTCTAAGAAAATCACATCACAGATATATCTGAATTCTAAAACATGGATGTTGTGCCATAGCATTTCAAAGTGTTGAAACTGAGGCTGCAAAGAAACAACTGAGTTGCATGCCAATGCAGCTGTCCAATAAACACGGACATTATGCACCTATGCCCAATGTTGGTATCTCATCGGCATCATGTGTGATGGCCAACAGTGGGTGGAATAGAAGGCAAAGGCGTAGCAATTATCTCAATTACGTGCAGTAGATGGATCAGTAAGTTTAAGTGTGATATCCACAGAAGCTAATTAAAAAGATGCTTCCTACATTCATATAGTTCAGGCATACCTGGCAGCAGAAAAGAAAAGGAATATGGAGATATGTTCTCTATTATAAAAATAAAAATTTGATTACATTATCTTTTAAAATTGGTTGAAAAGTAGGTCACACTAATAGCAGAATACGTTTGTCAAGTCTTCAATCATGAATCCATTATAATTCCACAAAAGGAACAAAAGAAATCACCTCAGAGGATCTTTCTTGCTGAATATCTTCGGCATATGCTCTTGTTGCCTGCGTCCACATTACAGTCAATATCCTCTATTGCAAATATCATGCCAAAAATCCTGTGCATAAGCTAATCATATAGAATACTCACAGCAAGCAATTCTAAAGCATTCAGATTTCCATTATCTGATATAGAAGGCCTAGGTGATGAGCCCTCCTCAGACTCCTCGAGAACCGGAGAGGGTGGTTGAGGTGGTGAGATACATGGGCAACTAGCAACTTCCGCTCGTCCACCACATTCCCTGACTCCTGTGCAAACTAAACAAGATTGTGTTCATCTATTAATCGCAAAATCTTCTGTACATGACATGTACAAACGCAAACACAATTGCAAAAGTTTGTGATCAGATTGTTGGAGACAGCAAGTACCATTTCCTGGGTGATGTCGTTTGCAGTGAAGCCTTCGTCGAGGACGACACCCTGGACAAGAAATTTGTCCTCGCATTGCATGTCGGGAGGAGCTTCACGCTGTGTTTGCATTGTAACTGAGCAAATAATAGCCTTCTCAGGATAGAAGATGCAATTCTTCCTTCCGAATAATATAGGGCAGAGACAAGATCATCATACCAATGTTGATCGGGGCAGGATGATCCCAGCATTGGGCCTAACACAGTACTTCTTCGGGCTTGTTGTTTTGACCTCTCATGATAATTAAAAAACCAAAAGATTCGAGCACTTACGAATTTTCACAAGATGTAGCAAGAAAAAAGGAAAAGGAAAGGGAAGCCGAAACCTAAATCGACGACGACCTTAAACGCGACGTGATCATTCGACCTGTTGGTTAGCTGAAGCGAGCACGAGATCTGCTTCTTTGATTCAACTTCTCGGACCAAAACACAAGAATTCAGCGATCAGAAAAGAACGAACAACCCTAAACGCGTAGCAATCGCGCAAAAGCTTCCGGCAAAATAAGCCAGAAAGGGGAGGAATTTGAGCTCCGGAGGATCGATATCCAGCAACTCTCTGGAACCCATCTCGAATTCGTCTTCTCCACCCACTTGCCAAAAGAGAGTGAGAAAGAAGAGGGCGACAACTTGAACTGAGCGCAGGGCGGAAAAGGAAGTCGACTTCCATTGGCGCTCGTGTGAGCAGGGGGGGTGTGGCGATGGATGGCGAACGTGGAATTGGGTTCCCTTTTTGCCCTCGTGATCATTTGTTATTAACTTTCCCAAATAATTTTTTTTTTATTTTAGGGTCTAATTACTTTTTCTTTTTTCTCGGTACTTCAAAAAAATCTTTTATTGTGATCCTTGTATTTTAAAAAGTTATATCAGTATTTTTTATAATTTTAAAAATATTATAATTGATTTCAACTTTAATATCTTTGTCGGTTTGTTTGACAAATGCACGTAGAAGTCAAAAAAGCTTTCCCCTAATACTTCGAGTATATCCACTCCATAGACTCTTCCACCTCATATGGTAACATCAAGTCCTCCAACATCCTCCTCACCAAGTCATATAATGCTCGTATGTTCGACCACGGCCTTGCCCTCCTCATGGATGCAACATCTGCCTCTACTTGCATCCCAAGATATTGGGGTTCAGAGGTCACCAATCTTCACAATGTCTCCTAGAAGGTCGATGTATACAACTTCAGTGTCCTCTATAGTCGACGGGGGTTGATCGTTTTGACCTTCACTTTGATGAAAATTATGTATGTAATGTCATGTACAACATCTTCCGTTAGTACAATAAATAGTGGTGTGACAGATTCAAGGGGTGATGGGAGATGAGAAGGAGAGAGAGATTGCAAGTGAGCTCGAGAAAGAGATGTGCATGCTTTGAGCTCTCGAGCTTTAGCCAGTGTGCGAATGATATGTACGCCCTGACCACAGCAACATGGTCACCGATCTACTTCCGAATTAGATTTGCTCGAGACCGCAAGGGATTCGATCGAACAATGAGGACTAATCGTCACACAAAATAGAGGTTTGAAGAGTACAGATTTGATGGCGAGAGAGACAATAAACCTTTATCATCCTTCTCATTAGTTGTATTCATCGTTGTCATCTTTTTTATACTCTCCCCCACTACCACAAAGTCAAAGGTGAGCAAGAAGGAGGATGAGGGTTTATTGTCTCTCCCGCCATCAGATTTGTACTCTTTATATCTCCATTTTATACGACGATCTGTCCGCACCATTTGATCAAATCTCATTTGATCGTGAGCGAAGCTGATTCGAAAGCAAGTCAACAATCACACTGTCATGACGAAGACATATATGTCACTTACGCATGGGCTAAAGCTCAAGAGCTCGAAGTAGGCACACCTATTCACTGAGATCGCTTGCAATGTCTCCCTCTTTCTTGTCGCCCACTGCCCCTTTCTTGAATCCGTCACACCACTAGATGAAGCGACCATCTAAGGATTTGAGAGCGATGCTGCACAGATGCCTCACTTGCCTCCTCTTCCTCCCCAGACATCGATGCAAATGTAGAGTGACGTTAGAGGAGAAAGAGGAGGTAGAGCAATGTGCTACTGATACAGATGCCTCACCTCCCTCCTTTTCCTCCTCTAACACTGACATAGATTCCTCACAGCTTTGCCTCCTCTTCCTTATTATCATTGATGTTTGGATCGACATCGACAAGGCTGACCATCACATCGTTGCCGTCAACCACCACCACAACCACCTACAATGCCATTGTATACCACCATTATTAAAATTATCTTTTTGTCCATCGATTTCATTTTTGTCTTCAAGTAGAGTTACATCATCAGCGCTAAGGAGTGATTGAGTAGGTGCTCATGCTCAAACAAGATAGTAAGTTTCATAAGTCATATCTATTACATGATCAGAAGAAGGAGAAAAATATGAATAATAGATGTAGCAACTAACCAGGAGATGGTCATTTTGCTCTCCACTCAAAAGTATAAATTCAAACTAAGAAGGTACGTACTAACGCATATCATATAGAGATTAAATCAGTAACTAGATAGTTCTCTTCCTTGCCCAACCCTCCAGTACTCTTTGTTTTGGGGAAGGTTAAGTTGCAGTCATAAATAGAATCCGAGGGTAGAAAAGAATAATTGATGGTAGAGGTGTAAATGAAGAAGTTACTACCTAACCTTAGGATAGGGCTCCCTCTCTCCATTCTCACTTTTGAGTTGAAAAAGAAGAGTAAGGTGAGGAAGAAGGTAAAGAGGAAGAAGGTAAAGACTCAAGAGGAGTATATTTACTAGGTTTTGTGATATGTGATTCAAAAACAAAAAATAACTAATGAGTGAAGTGCTAAGAAAAGAGAATAAGTAGGATAATCAATAGAATCGGAAGCTTTAGATAGATTCTAATAAAGATCAAAAGATATAGTAGGGATCAGGCCCAAACTCAATTAAGGGGGACGAAGTCATAGAAAAGAAAGGTGTTGGCGACACCGGAGAGAGAGAATCAGAGGCACAAGGAATCTCAATAGCAAACGGTTTATCAAGGAGATTAGGATCGGGATCTAAAACAAAATCATCACCTAGAGCAAGATAATAAGTGGTAAGAGAAGTGGACTCGGTTAAGGCTAAAGAAGGCAGGCAGATTTCTCGTTGTTAAAGCTTTGTCTTACCCTGTTTGTTAATAGCTAATATCCAGATTTCTCTAAGTTGAAGCTCCATGTTACATTGCTAATAGCAAATCCATCATTTGGACTATTCTACTGCCCTTTAAATATATTTTTATTGTATGTATAAGAGTTAGAGCAAGCATTAGGCAAGTTCCTAATGTTACAAGCAATACAGGGGAAGAAACAAGGTTATGGTGCCTATCTTCAACAAGCAAGAGTAAGGCGGTATAGATTCAGGGAATGTTATCTTTCTGGGTAAAATGTGCATCATCAGGGCCAGAGATTCCTATTAGATATGTACATTAGAAAGAGAGATTATTTGAATTTTACGCTAACGGAGCTCACCTTTCCTTTTGAATGAAATGACGATTTGAGAGTTGAGTTCACCATTATATATTAGCTTACCCTTACTTGGCACGTGAGGAGAGTTGTCGTCCTCTAATAATGAACAAGTTCAAGCGCTCTTTTTAAGTCCTTTACATTAGTTCTCCTGCTTATGCTCCTGCTAAAGCTTATGATCCTAATCCAGCTTATGAGCCTTCTCCTTCTCATGCCCATAATCTCAATAAGATAATTAACAAGTGACGTGTGTGTGATAAGATTGTGTTGTTCTAAAGGTGTTATCGACCAGAGGTGTGTCTTAATAAGCTCCCTAACTCTATATATGCACGCTAAGTGAGAAAGTCATCATCAGATTGTTCTGCTCTAGCTGCTTGTAGTTTCATTAAGTGCAAAGAGGTTATTGTCCCGTTGGAGCTGGTGGTATTGTTGTAGAGTGCTCAAGAGGTTATTGTCATGCTTATGTTGGTGGTATTGTTGTAGGGTGCTCAAGAGGATAGGTTCGGGTAAGATGTCGTGCGCTAACAAGAAGACAATTGAGAGTTGATAGTGCAGAGTTAGTTCAATCTCATTCTGTGCGTACGGGATAGTGAGTTGAATTAAAAAATAGAATCTAGCGTTACTAGGTTAGTATAGAAACTTAAGCATACTCCTTTGCCACCCCACCCAGAAACAAAGTTTACAATCGAGGGAGGAAGTTCATTGAATGAGTTTTATCCTATTAAGAAGCCAAGCCGAGATGAAGCAGTTGTTTACTTCTTGAATGGGTGGATTTGCTTGTTGAATAAAAAAAGAGAGTGGAACCTTACTCTCCGCTAGAAAGAAAGAAAGAATTGAATATTGGCATCCCATAAAGTAAGTAAGCTATAAGCACCTTGGTACCCGAAAAGTCAAAAGAAGATAATGGAGTTGTCTTAGGATGAGCGCAAAGATTGATTATAAGCATGTGAAATGTACTGAGACATCCTTATGGATTATAAGCATGAAATATATTCGGACATCCTTGGTCGAGATTGATAAATAAATAGATTCTCCCGGTGTAGTTCTTATTGAAGAATCAAGTATAAGTACAAGAGTAATTACTTAGCACATAATGCAGTTGTCGAACCGCTAATGGGAGCAAGAAAGAGGATCAATTAAAATGAAAAGTCTAGCTAGAATCAAGTAAATACTTTCTTTTAAGCATGCTGTAACAAGACCCGTTGCCGAAGCGGAAGATGGAGCTTTCGCTGTAACAAGGTAAGGATCTCTTATTTACTTTGAAGCACTAATGGGAGTTGAGAAGTGAGTTTCTATGTCAATTCCTTAATTCCATTAAAAAGATATAGATTTGGATTCTAAAGATATAGATTCGATAATTCGAAAAGAAATCTATCGTGAAAATTTCATTAAGCAAGTTTCCAGTTCTAGTTGAATCACCATTCATGCACGTACTATTACGTGGTATCTTTCATCGATGAAACCAATAATATTATGATAAATGAGGTTAAATGTTTCACTTTCATAACTATAAAAATTTTGATATAATTTTTTTAAATCTAAAGATCGAAATACTAAAGAAGTTACATATAATTAACCTAATTTTTACGGTAAAGGTTCCAGTAAAACGTATACATCCTAAAAAATACAAAGGCTTTTCGCATATATCCCTCCTTTTAATATGGCTACTTTAAATTTATAAAATCATATAAAAATGTAAAATAGCCCAATAATATTATTGCGTTAACGAGTTTTAAAAAGATTCTAATATCTTCATGGTAAATTGACAATAAACTGATAGAGATTTCGGCAAAGGGATACATGCAACTTAAAGATTCGTATGCTGAATTTATGACAATAAATACAAAATCATAAATTTCCGATATATTAATACACATGCCCATAAGGCGAGCCCAAAGTCATATATAAAGAAAACAAAAGAAAAAGTAAGCTTATTTTTTACATAACTTTGTTAATCTCAGACAACACCAGCCGGAGTCAAACATAAGCTCGAGTCTGAGTTATTCATGAAGATTGAGTTAACTTCAATTGCATAGCCATGTCATTTCTTCCAATATACTTCGAAAATAAGATAATTCAAACATGAACATCTTTGAACTATTCCCAACTTCACTATCATCGTATGCTTAAACTTCAAGAGTTATATATATATATATATATATATATATATATATCCTTGCAAAGTTTGGAAATACAATATTCTTCATATATTGGCTATTAAACGTCTTTCACAGCAAAGAATCAGAGAAAAAACTGACAAGAAATAACTCATTGTTAACATATTAGGGGAAGAAGAAACCAGCTAATTATTTGTCATATTGTAAAAAAATGCCCTTCTCCGTTCTCACATTATACAACAATCGGATGTGGCATCGAGTTGATCAGGGGATCTGCAGCAGTGATCAAAAAGAATAAAAAGTTAGAATCAGAAAACTTAAGCTTCAAAGGAAATATTAACAATCCCATGAAACAAAAGTAGAAGAAAGATAAGATATTTAACTGTAGCCATCCTGTTACGGTAAGTAACTTTTTTAGCCGTGGCCTCGGGGTCGTCGCGGCTTGGTTCGGGTCCGGAAGGCGGTGATCTCCGTGGGGGCGCTCCTCGAGGTCTCCCGGTGGCCGAGCTCGGTGGTTCGGGTCGGGAGGTCGGTTCGGCAGGTCGGGTCGGCGGCTCGGGTCGGGAGGCAGCTCCGCCGCAGCTTCGGGAAGAGGCGACACCGTCTCGCACCTGCACACAGGTCGGGCCGGGAGCTCGGCCCGACCCCTCCGACGATCAAGTTAGAGGAAGATGTGGAGGGGATTGTGGATGAGGCAAAAGAAGAGCCTCTGAGTGTTTTGTGTCTGAGTGAGTTCCCCCCCTTTTGCTTAGGACTCAGGGGTATTTATAGAGGAGGTTTGATGTTACCGCTGGGGTTGCATGGGAGGCCAAGCTGCTGCAGGGTATGGAGAGCCTCGGGCAGTGTGTCGCTCAGGGGGTTGCGTGGGAGACCGGGGGATCGCAGGGTATGGGCGAGCTTCAACCGTTACCCGCTTCTGTCTCGTCCGACTGTGCTGCCATTTTTTGTCATATCATATGCCCCCCCCCGAAAGGAGCTATGCGTCGGTTCTTGCATGCAGGGGGTCCGATGCATGGCTTTTTACTTCAGGTGGGCTGGTCATGCATATCCGAGGCGTATGACGTAGGCGGGCTAGCCGCGCGGACGTGTCTCGTGCAACATGGGGCCGAGGTGCGCAACTTAGTCAGGAAGCCGAGCAAGGTTAGACTCGGGGCCGATGGAGCCGGTGAGGGCTGAGGAGCACAGCGTAGGCGGGGTGACCGCGCAGATGTGGTCTCGGGATGGCGTAGAGCCGAAGAGTCGAGGAGCACGACGCAGGCGGGCTGGCCGCGCAGGCGTGGTCTCGGGTGGCGTAAAGCCGAAGAGCCGAGGAGCACGACGCGGGCGGACTGGCCGCGCAGGCGTGGTCTCGGGTGGCGTAAAGCCGAAGAGCCGAGGAGCACAACGCGGGCGGGGTGACCGCGCAGAAGTGCCTCGGGCATTACGCGACCGAGGAGCAAGGCTGAAGAGCCTCGGGCAATACGCGGCCGAGGAGTAGGCGGGTGGACCGCTCTGGTGTGCCTCGGGCATTACGCGACCGAGGAGTATGACGCAAGCGGGCTGGCCGTGCAGCCGTGTCTCGGGGTTTATGGAGCCGAGGGGCACGACGCGGGCGTACTGGCGGCACTGGTCTGTCTCGGGAACATGGAGCCAAGGAGCACGACGCAGGCGGCTGGCGGCGCAGGTGTGGTCTCGGGCATTGCGCGACCGAGGAGCACGACGCAGGCGGGCAGACCGCGTAGGCGTGGTCGCAAGGGCCATGCGACCGAGTAGCACGACGCAGGCGGGCAGGACGCGAGGACGTGGACTCGGGCACCATGCAGCCGAGGTACACGATAGAGGCGGACAGGCCGCGCCGAGGTAGATCTCGGCAGCGATTGGCCGAGGTGCTCGGTGCAGGCAGGCTGCGACCGAGGGACACCGCTTAGGCGGACAGGCCGCGCTGAGGTGGGATTTCGGCAGAGAGTTGCCGAGGTGCTCGGTGCAGGCAGGCTGTGACCGAGGTGGTGGGCTTAGCAAGCATGGAGCTGGTGCAGGCAAGCCGCGGCCGAGGGGCGTGAACCAGGTGGATAGGGCCGTGGAGTTCGGCGCGGGCAGACTGGCCGTGCAGACGTGTCTCGGGGTTTATGGAGCCGAGGGGCACGACGCGGGCGTACTGGCGGCACTGGTCTGTCTCGGGAACATGGAGCCAAGGAGCACGACGCAGGCGGCTGGCGGCGCAGGTGTGGTCTCGGGCATTGCGCGACCGAGGAGCACGACGCAGGCGGGCAGACCGCGCAGGCGTGGTCGCAAGGGCCATGCGACCGAGTAGCACGACGCAGGCGGGCAGGACGCGAGGACGTGGACTCGGGCACCAGGCAGCCGAGGTACACGATAGAGGCGGATAGGCCGCGCCGAGGTAGATCTCGGCAGTGATTGGCTGAGGTGCTCGGTGCAGGCAGGCTGCGACCGAGGGACACCGCTCAGGCGGACAGGCCGCGCTGAGGTGGGATTTCGACAGAGTGTTGCCGAGGTGCTCGGTGCAGGTAGGCTGCGACCGAGGGACACCGCTCAGGCGGGCAGGCTGCGCTGAGGTGGGCTCAGGTCGTCTACGGCCGAGCCGTGCGAATGCAAAAAAGAGGGGGTTAGGCCGAGGCTAACCGTGAGCCAAGAGGCACGCTGAGGCGCGCAGGCGGCGGGCTGGCCGGGCATGGGGCCGAGGCAGCGGGCTGCTTGCTGCGTATGGGGCCGAGGGGCCGAGGCAGCGTGCTGGCTGCGCATGAGGCCGAGGGGCCGAGGCAGCGGGCTGCTTGCTGCGCATGGGGCCGAGGAGCCGAGGCAGCGAGGCAGCAAGGCAGTAAGGCAGCGTGCCGGCTGCGCATGAGGCCGAGTGGCCGAGGCAGCGAGGCTGCTTGCTGGCTGCGCGTGAGGCCGAGGAGCCGAGGCGCACGACGCAGGCGGGCTGACCGCGCAGGTGTGGTCTCGGGATGGCGTAGAGCCGAGGGCCGAGGAGCACAACGCAGGCGGGGTGACCGCGCAGGTGTGATCTTGAGTGGCGTAAAGCCGAAGAGCCGAGGAGCACGACGCAGGCGGGCTGACCGCGCAGGTGTGGTCTCGGGTGGCGTAAAGCCGAAGAGCCGAGGAGCACGACGCAGGCGGGCTGACCGCGCAGGTGTGGTCTCGGGTGGCGTAAAGCCGAAGAGCCGAGGAGCACGACGCAGGCGGGCTGACCGCGCAGGTGTGGTCTCGGGTGGTGTAAAGCCGAAGAGCCGAGGAGCACGACGCAGGCGGGCTGACCGCGCAGGTGTGGTCTCGGGTGGCGTAAAGCCGAAGAGCCGAGGAGCACGACGCAGGCGGGCTGACCGCGCAGGCGTGGTCTCGGGTGGCGTAAAGCCGAAGAGCCGAGGAGCACGACGCAGGCGGGCTGACCGCGCAGGCGTGGTCTCGGGTGGCGTAAAGCCGAAGAGCCAAGGAGCACGACGCAGGCGGGCAGGCCGCGCAGGCGTGGTCTCGGGTGGCGTAAAGCCGAAGAGCCGAGGAGCACGGCGCAGGCGGGCAGGCCGCGCAGGCGTGGTCTCGAGTGGCGTAAAGCCGAAGAGCCGAGGAGCACGACGCAGGCGGGCTGACCGCGCAGACGTGGTCTCGGGTGGCATAAAGCCGAAGAGCCGAGGAGCACGACGCAGGCGGGCAGGCCGCGTAGGCGTGGTCTCGGGTGGCGTAAAGCCGAAGAGCCGAGGAGCACGACGCGGGCGGACTGGCCGCGCAGGCGTGGTCTCGGGTGGCGTAAAGCCGAAGAGCCGAGGAGCACGACGCAGGCGGGCTGACCGCGCAGGTGTGGTCTCGGGTGGCGTAAAGCCGAAGAGCCGAGGAGCACGACGCAGGCGGGCAGGCTGCGTAGGCGTGGTCTCGGGTGGCGTAAAGCCGAAGAGCCGAGGAGCACGACGCGGGCGGACTGGCCGCGCAGGCGTGGTCTCGGGTGGCGTAAAGCCGAAGAGCCGAGGAGCACGACGCAGGCGGGCTGACCGCGCAGGTGTGGTCTCGGGATGGCGTAGAGCCGAGGGCCGAGGAGCACAACGCAGGCGGGGTGACCGCGCAGGTGTGATCTCGAGTGGCGTAAAGCCGAAGAGCCGAGGAGCACGACGCAGGCGGGCTGACCGCGCAGGTGTGGTCTCGGGTGGCGTAAAGCCGAAGAGCCGAGGAGCACAACGCAGGCGGGTTGACCGCGCAGGTGTGGTCTCGGGTGGCGTAAAGCCGAAGAGCCGAGGAGCACGACGCAGGCGGGCAGGCCGCGCAGGCGTGGTCTCGGGTGGTGTAAAGCCGAAGAGCCGAGGAGCACGGCGCAGGCGGGCAGGCCGCGCAGGCGTGGTCTCGGGTGGCGTAAAGCCGAAGAGCCGAGGAGCACGACGCAGGCGGGCAGGCCGCGTAGGCGTGGTCTCGGGTGGCGTAAAGCCGAAGAGCCAAGGAGCACGACGCGGGCGGACTGGCCGCGCAGGCGTGGTCTCGGGTGGCGTAAAGCCGAAGAGCCGAGGAGCACGACGCAGGCGGGCTGACCGCGCAGGTGTGGTCTCGGGTTGTACGAAGCCAAAGGGGGTGTCCTCGAGCATTAAGCGACCGAGGAGGCCTCGGGCATTATGCGACCGAGGTGGCGGCCTCGGGCATTACGCGATCAAGGTGGTGGCCTCGGCAAGCATGGAGCCGAGGCACTCGGCGCAGGCAGGCTGCGGCCGAGGGACGTAACCCAGGTGGGCAAGGTAGTGGATATGGCCGAGGAGTTCGGCGCGGGCAAGCTAGCCGCACAGGCGTGTCTCGGGGTTTATGGAACCGAGGGGCATGACGCAGGCGTACTGGAGGCGCTGGTCTGTCTCGGGAACATGGAGCCAAGGAGCACGACGCAGGCGGTCTGGTCGGGCAGGTGTGTCTCGGGGATGATGGAAGCGAGGAGCACGACGCAGGCGGGCAGGCCGCGCAGGTGTGATCTCGGTCATCATGCTGCCGAGGAGCACGACGCAGGCGAGTAGACCGCGCAGGCATGGTCGCAAGGGCCATGCGGCCGAGTAGCACGATCAGGCGGGCAGGACGCGAGGACGTGGCCTCGGGCACCACGCGGCCGAGGAACACGACAGACGGTCGGGCCGCGCCGAGGTGTTTCTCAGCAGAGATTGGCCAAGGTGCTCGGTGCAGGCAGGCTGCGACCGAGGGACACCGCTCAGGCGGGCAGGCCGCGCTGAGGTGGGATTTCGACAGAGAGTTGCCGAGGTGCTCGGTGCAGGCAGGCTGCGACCGAGGTACACCGCTCAGGCGGGCAGGCCGCGCTGAGGTGGGATTTCGGCAGAGAGTTGCCGAGGTGCTCGGTGCAGGCAGGCTGCGACCGAGGTGGTGGGCTTGGCAAGCATGGAGCTGAGGGGTTCGGCGTAGGCAAGCCGCGGCCAAGGGGCGTGAACCAGGTGGATAGGGCCGTGCCGTTCGGCGCGGGCGGGCTGGCCGCGCAGACGTGTCTCGGGGTTTATGGAGCCGAGGGGCACGACGCGGGCGTACTGGCGGCACTGGTCTGTCTCGGGAACATGGAGCCAAGGAGCACGACGCAGGCGGGGTGACCGCGCTGGCGTGGTCGCGAGGGTCATGCGACCGAGTAGCACGATCAGGCGGGCAGGACGCGAGGACGCGGCCTCGGGCACCACGCGGCCGAGGAACACGACGGGCGGTCGGGCCGTGCCGAGGTGGAGCTCGGCAGTGATTGGCTGAGGTGCTCGGTGTTGGCAGATAGACCGCGCATGGGGCCGAGGCAGCGTGCAGCGTGTTGGTTGCGCATGTGGCCGAGTGGCCGAGGCAGCGAGGCTGCGTGCTGGCTGCGCACGAGGCCGAGTGGCCGAGGCAGCGTGTTGGCTGCGCATGTGGCCGAGTGGCCGAGGCAGCAATGCTGCTTGCCGGCTGCGCAGGAGGCCGAGTGGCCGAGGCAGCGAGGCGGCGTGTTAGCTGCGCGTGGGGCCGAGTGGCCGAGGCAGCATGTTGGCTGCGCATGAGGCCGAGTGGCCGAGGCAGCGAGGCAGCAAGGCGGCGTGTTTGCCGCGCATGAGGCCGAGTGGCCGAGACGTGCGGGCTGGTCGCGCGCGTGGGACCGAGGGGCCCACGCGAGGTCGAGGCGCGCGGGCTGGTCGCGCGCGTGGGACCGAGGTGCCGAGGCACGCGGGCTGGTCGCGCGCGTGGGACCGAGGAGCCGAGGCGCGCGGGATGGCCGCGCGCGTGGGGCCTAGTGGCCGAGACGCTCGGCGCGGTCGGGCTGGCCGCGCGCGTGGGGCCGAGTGGCCGAGACGCGCGGCGCGGTCGGGCTGGCCGCGCGCATGAGACGCGGGCGGTTTGGCCGCGCGCGTGGGACGCGGGCGGTTTGGCCGCGCGTGATGCGCGCGGGTTGGCCGCGCGTGAGGCGCGCGTGGGACCGAGGGGCCGAGGCGCGCGGGATGGCCGCGCGCGTGGGGCCTAGTGGCCGAGACGCTCGGCGCGGTCGGGCTGGCCGCGCGCGTGGGACGCGGGCGGTTTGGCCGCGCGTGATGCGCGCGGGTTGGCCGCGCGTGAGGCGCACGTGGGACCGAGGGGCCGAGGCGCGCGGGCTGGCCGCGCGCGTGGGGCCGAGACCGACCCCAGAAGTCGCTGCTGCTGGTGCAGGTCGGCTGCAGTGGAGCAACCAAGGAGAAAGCTAACGTACCGTCATTTCGGGCCCTCCTTGTAGCGCCATTATGTTACGGTAAGTAACTTTTTTAGCCGTGGCCTCGGGGCCGTCGCGGCTTGGTTCGGGTCCGGAAGGCGGTGATCTCCGTGGGGGCGCTCCTCGAGGTCTCCCGGTGGCCAAGCTCGGTGGTTCGGGTCGGGAGGTCGGTTCGGCAGGTCGGGTCGGCGGTTCGGGTCGGCGGCTCGGGTCGGGAGGCAGCTCCGCCGCAGCTTCGGGAAGAGGCGACACCGTCTCGCACCTGCACACAGGTCGGGCCGGGAGCTCGGCCCGACCCCTCCGACGATCAAGTTAGAGGAAGATGTGGAGGGGATTGTGGATGAGGCAGAAGAAGAGCCTCTGAGTGTTTTGTGTCTGAGTGAGTTCCCCCCCTTTTGCTTAGGACTCAGGGGTATTTATAGAGGAGGTTTGATGTTACCGCTGGGGTTGCATGGGAGGCCGAGCTGCTGCAGGGTATGGAGAGCCTCGGGCAGTGTGTCGCTCAGGGGGTTGCGTGGGAGACCGGGGGATCGCAGGGTATGGGCGAGCTTAAACCGTTACCCGCTTCTGTCTCGTCCGACTGTGCTGCCATTTTTTGTCATATCACATCCTGTGTTAGATGAGCATGAAACATCATAAAACAAGTTTAGAGCATGAAACATCATAGAGAAAGATAAGATGTTTAACTGTAGCCATCCTTCTCCGTTCTCACATTATACAACAATCGGATGTGGCATCGAGTTGATCAGGGGATCTGCAGCAGTGATCAAAAAGAATAAAAAGTTAGAATCAGAAAACTTAAGCTTCAAAGGAAATATTAACAATCCCATGAAACAAAAGTAGAAGAAAGATAAGATGTTTAACTGTAGCCATCCTGTGTTAGATGAGCATGAAACATCATAAAACAAGTTTAGATCAGAGACTTGGATGCAGCAAATCAAGCACAAGTGTATGATGAAGAGGCAATTGCATAAGTTGAGTGTATAAAGGCTCAATGACAAGTAACCTGACCTTTTTCTGCAAATTTCAGGTCTCATATTTCAAGCCAATTTTTCACTCAAACCAGAAACCCTAATCTGAACCACCCAATTCAATGGAACCCAATCATAATTTTTCTGGATGTCCAATCTCAACCTGACTCAGTTTTTGAACTTTGAGCAGCAGTCATCTCCAAGAACAATGGCCTAATTTGTAAGTTCTAAAACATGGAGAAGTGAATGCTTCAGCATCTTCCAGAAGGCCTTCTCAAATGTCATTGTGTCATTGCCACCATTTTTTATCTAAATCTAGCAAACTAGACACAATCTACAGCTTGATGGCCTTTACCTCTTTTACTGAAGAAAAAGAATAACTTAAATAAAATGTAATGTAGTGTGACATCACTTCTTGGTTGCAGGAAGAGAAGACTAATAGAGACCTAATTTTCAAATTCATGTACATGTAAGTAAGAATTTAGCAGGTTTAGGTTATGTTCAAAGTGTATACATTTGTAGGAACTCACGTTTCTGGATCAGCTCAAGTGTTCCAAACCAAATGAGGGTTAAGATTTAAATAACAAATATGTTGCATCCCATTTTCGAATTATAGAGAAAAAATTAATGGAGAAAAATCCATATATATACACAGAGATATATACACATAAGCATGCTTCGTATACAGGTACATGCACACATACCCAAGGAATCAAGTGTCCTTTACTAGCCTATATGGACGGTTATTTACTGGTCTAATGGCCAACCAATCCGCCTACTCAGACTGTGCATTTTGGCTTGGTCCAATTCAACACAAGCTAACACCAAGCTATACTGGTACTTACCTACTTGTTCTGTTCCTGTTTTTGTTTTTATTTTTTAAATATGATGCAGATTCTGTCATGGAGGAAAAAGAGAACAGATGTGGATTTTTTTATCTATTTAATAGGCATATCCCTCCCTCCTCCATAAAAAACTCAATGAGGCTCCAAGAATTCTTCCTCGTTCCATCACCTAAATCAGTGAGGCACTCACCCTTAAGGCCATATCATGCTCCATCGAGCATAAGGAATCTGCCTATGCTAGCAAAGCCAGCTACGCCTACTGCTGGGTTGTTAGCAAGAGTGACACCTCCTCACCCTTAGCAACCCTTGCTTCCCTTTCTATGTGCCATCATCTCCACCAACAAGAACGTCGCTTTGTCATTGACTGCTCTGAAAGCATCCTTGCCTTCCCTCTGCCACAACCAAATCAAGCAGTTATTCTCCAACAATTTTATCTGTAGTGTGTCTTTCTGCTGCCTTTCTTCAATAGGTTGGAGTACCAACCCATCCTGACACAGAGTAGCCTGGCCGATGACCAGTAACAATATTGGAGCTATACCTATCACAGCTTCTCAGCTCTCCAAGTTCAACAAATTGTTATGGAGAATGCATTAAGAGGAAATTTGATTCTTATGAGACAATAAATAATTAGGCATAACAAAAGAAGCAAAATGGTGAACTCACAATTGGCCGAAGTTGCTTAGATCAAGATCAGGAGCAAGTTCTTGTACAATATCACTGGGTGGTTGACCACATTCCTGTATAGTCTGCATGAGATCAACAATCTTGGAGAAGTTTTCAGGGTCATTTTCATAAACATCATTTAGCTTCAATATAAGCTCATATTGGCGATAATAGCGGTCATATTCTTCCGGGTTCAGATCATTTTTGTTCTCTTCCAACCACTTTGGATATCTTTCTCCAATTTCCCTCATGGGCTCATGCAGAATTTCTTTAGACAAAAGCTGTTGCATAAGAGTTTCAACAATAGATTCCACATCCTATACAGAAAAGATGAAAATATGAGTTATGTTTAATGTCTTCCCAGTCAATAAGCCATCAAATGAAACATTAGGAAACCCAAGGAATGTTGCAAAAAAAAGGCAGAAATGAAAATCTGAAATGACTAGGAAACCAAAGGAATTTTGCCCAAAAAAAAGGGCCGAAATGAAAACCTAATATGACCAAGAAGAAAAAAAAAATGCATTGTGTAGGACAAAGATGAAAAACTTTCTTACAACTGATGCAGTTATCAGTCCCGGATAAATGCAAGTCACCAAATCAACGTCCTAACAGAACTATAAAGTGCATAATTATGCAAATGTCAGGGGTATAAGGACCTTGATTGTCGAGCCTATTGCTTATATCACACACAAAAGGCAATTTCAATACAATATATATATATATATATATACATGTGTTGTTTTCTATTAACAATTGGTCCTGCAATAGTATCAGAAGTAAAAATAAATAAAAGCTATGGGGTAGACAGATTTATCCCATCCCTGATGGTAAGTTTATTTTTCATGTTATCACTAGGACAGTGTGTTGCACAAAGACAGTTCTAAACCACTGGCCCCAATTACCTAAGATCAAGTTAATAATAGTAGACCACTAGACCTATCTATCCCTATAAACCAACTCAAAGCACCTCCCACTTCCGTTGTAGGATGAATCTGAGGTGTCAAAGTCTCCATCAAGTAATAGTGGACCATTAACATAAAACCAAAGTTAAGACTACCAAAAGATGTCTAGCAGTTTACAATGACTAAGATATGAAAATCAAAATTCATATATCTTATGAACTGTATATTATGTAAATATAAAAAATAAATCAAAATATGAAAAAATTAAAATATCAAAACATGCTGTATATATATATATATATATATATAGAGAGAGAGAGAGAGAGAGAGAGAGAGAGAGAGTGAGAGAGAGAGAGAGAGAGAGAATGAGAAAGAAAGACAACAGGAGAGAGAAAGAAAGTGACAAAGGACAAGACTGTTAATGATAAAAAAAATAGAGAGCCAAAGAACAGTTCAAGTGGAGCAAAACAGTGATATTGATGTTCACTCAAGACAAGTTAGGGTATAAATAGAGTTTAAATTTCTCATATCTCAACATTGCACAAAAAAAAGGTATCTAAAATTTAACTTGAGTCAACTTGAGCCCTTCCTGTAACCAGTTTATACAATCTGTTGCTCGAAAGGGCTGTTGGGTTTAAAGGACCTGCTACAGTAACATAAATAGTAGTTTCACGAACATGCATGGGATAGTGCCAAACACAATTAACTACTATAGTGGCTACCATGACCACTGAAGTAGCTGCTATTACTGCTACTTATAAGTTATAACAGTGCACAATTTGACCCTTGGGTATGATGGCATCAAAACAATATCAATCACGATTAAAGGGTGACTATTGCCATATAGCTAAAGGTGTATACACTGAGCAAAAAAATGGCTGAAATACCTTGCCCAATATAACCATTGCAAATCCTAAAGAGCTTCATGCAATCAGATTATTCACTCTGGTTTTTAGTAAATTTAAGGCTCCAGACTAAAATTTTTGGACCTAGATACAAAGCACTATTAACTGTATTAGTAGCCTTAGACCTTCAAATCAGGGAACTCCCCTCTAACTGGTAACCTGTACCATTCTGTGCTGAGCATTCAATCAAATAAAAAAATCATCAATATAGTATTCTATGTTCCAAATTTGACCAAGCAATTAATCATTCAATCAACACTTTCTTAAACTGGCTTCCAATAATCTGCATGTGTAAGTTACAGTCATCACGAGAGACATGACTGCACCAAAAGTGCTCTCTTCAAATACTTCAAAAAAAATAAAGGTGCATGAGTTCCTAAAATACTGAATTCAAAGAATCCAAGACATAACAACTCAAAAAAAAAGCCTTCCTCTGCCAGTTACATCATGTGCCAGTTTTTGCTAACTGGTTCCTGAATGCAACCACACAAGAATTAAGAAATTTCTACGACTTCATTCCCATCAAATGATTTCAAAAGGAAGTTCAAAGCACCCATCGGTTCTACTCCTTTACAGATTAATTCTTCGAAAAATTATGTTAATAGTCAAATCGCAAGAGCCCTTTTTATCATCAAATGCAAATTTCACTTATGGATTTTATATTTATACTTTGTTTGTGAACTTGAGATATGATCGATGTAAGTCTTTTAAATGTAGCCACTAGCTCCCTTTTACATATAACATCTATGTCCAAGTTCGGTCTCAATGATGTGTCCAACCCTCCATCTTTACACAGTAATTTATATATGGTTCTCAACAGTAATCTATATATAATTCTGACCAAACATTTAAAAAGCTTCTTATATGAAAAAAATGGAACACCGATACCAATATGATCCATATGCTCCCTTGCAGAGTTTACAACCTTTAAAGTTTTATTTTCCTATTAAGTTTTGTCTCTATAAATCAAAAGGTCTTAATAACTTTTCAACTGGCCGAATGGTAGACAGCCAAAAGACTTGCATCTTATTTTAAGCATTACAACCATTTTAAACCTGTTATAAGACTTTATCATAGCTTGACTGAGGACTGGAAAATCCTGTTAAACAATGACTGATAATTTGGTGTACCCACGAAACAAGCTCCGAGAAAATCCATACTGATGAAACTTAAGCTTCGTTCATATAAGAAAGAAGAACACCCAACCAAACTATTTCCCTACAATACATGCTACTTTAACATCATAAGAGAGCGATAACAAGATTCTAAATCTCCATACAATCAAACAACTAGAATTTACTTGGACAGGAAACAAACACAATCGAAGAAGAAGGCATACCTGCGAGCCTGCGAGCTCCTCAAACTGCTTGACTAACTCGCCGACCATCCTGTCCTCATCAAACCCAGCATCGCCGCCTCTGGGGACGGCGGCCCCCGTGGCGGACTCCAGGCCCCTCACCGCCTCACGCGTCAGCTGCATCAACTTCTCGAGCGCCTCGGAGGCGTGGGACCCACCGGGCCGGGCCCTCTGCTGGGCCTTCCTCCGCGCGCCGCCCAAGTCCGGCAATCCCATCCCCAATCCCTGCACCCGCGGAGCCGAAGCCATCGACGGCAACGAAGCCCTTCCCTCTCCGTCGTCTCCATCACCATCGCTCCTATCGATCATCGAAACATAGCAAACAACAATAACACCATAAACGAATCCAAGAACCGATTCAGATGAGCAAGGGTTACGGACGGGGGAGAAGCGGACCTCTGGGCGGCCGGAGCGAGACCGAGCTTCGAGAAATCGTCCAAAGCGCCTAAAACAAAGAAGATAGACGGAATCAAACACAAAAAGGAATCGAGACACCGAGATGCGTGCGTGCGTGCGACCGAGCGAGCGCGAGGGATTACTATCGAGGAGCGGGTCCAAATCGTCAGAGGCAGAATCGGCCATGGCGAGAGGCGGGTAAATGAGGAGAAGAAAGCGGGAAGGAGACAGCGGACCGAGGCCGCGAGCACCGCCTGCGCCCTAATATAGCTCCTCTTTGCTTGAATTCAGCTGCTTGTGGTAGACTTCGTTGGACCGGCAAGGAGTTCCGCGACGCGGAGGTAACGGCGAATGAGATTCCTCTCTCTCTCTCTCTCTCTCTCTCTATGTATTAATAGTTTTCTCGATGCGTCGTTAGACGTATTTTTATTCGTTTCCCAATTTTGAATACGTTTCACATTAATTTTGAAGTGAAAAATACGGATCAACACATTATAAAATATTAAGTATATCATACTCACTTATCAAATATTAATTTTTTATTAAATAATTTAGATAATTTTTTATAAAGATGCCAATCATATCTTACAACTTTATTTGTGAGAGACCATAATAATTAATAGTTGGGGAATCTATTATCTATGTATTTTGTTTTTGTTGGACACTCATCTTTTCCACTGTAGAGAGGCTTGCAAGATACTTGCGATGACATGAATGATATCATTGCGAGCGAAGCCCTGAATTATTGGTTTGATGTAATATTTCTAAAATTATTTGAATTTTTTTTATAATTATTTTGCTATTCTATCCTTAGGGGTTTTAGTGCAACTTAGCATATGGTTAATTTGGAAAGCAAGGAATGATGCTTTCATTAATAGGATTATTTTCCATGTCCTCCTCCTTTTAGTGTTTTCTATAAATTATTTTCTTATGCTATGAATCCCCATGAAGGCTATTTCTTCTTGATAATTTGGTCGTTTAATAGGGTCATATCATATAATAATTAGTTGAACTAAACTTAACATAGTTATTAAAATTAATCAATGATAAAGGTAATATTATGTACCGGATTGTATAGTCCGATCACGATTCAGTTCGAACCAAAAATCAAATTAAGTATGATATGAACCGAAATCGATTTTCGATTCCTCAGTTTTAAACTAATTAAGTATGATAAATATTTATAAAAGTTAAATGTACTAATAATATAATGATTAAATGGTTGGTTTTAAACCTAAGAAACTTATGTTCAAATATTAATAGTATTATTTATTTAATTATTTTTATAACTTTTTTTTGTATTATTACGCTCATGAAAGTTATGTATCTGGCTTTTAAATTTTAAAATAAAATTATATATTTTTATATTATTTTTAATTAAAAATACTAAAAATTAACTTGCGAGTTCTATAACCAAAATCAAAATTAATAGTTCTATATTCTATCATAAAACCAAAGCCATTTTAAATAGAGTAAGATCACCATTCAACTAAAACAAATGCAAAGCGTGTAGTTGATATTTAACAAGAAAAATCATATTTTGAGTCTTTATAGAGTTAAATATACGCATATTATAAAAAGATGTTTATGATATGGTACATATTCTATTTTGTTATGGTATGTGGTCCTCAAATTTCGACCATAATATTCCGAAGTTCTTCCTCAACTTGACATCCATGCTAAATCATTATAAAGAGAGGGCCCTTCTCACTTTGACATCCAATTTTGAATGGAAATATTTGACCTAATACAATAACCATTTCATAATTAAATAAGATTATGGACAAAGCACTACTGCTCTCTATTAGATAGAAGTGGAAATTTCTCATTGGGTCGAATCCTTTCGAGTTTGGCAACAAATAACATCTCTTTGGGTAAAGTAAATCATATTATTTTGATTTATGTATGTATACAATGAAATTAAGCTTATAATATGCATATTATATATTTAATATTGCCTTATATTTTTAGTGAAACTAATAGTGATCGATGCAACTTAAAGCTTATTAATGTAACTTAAAATTTATGTTATACAAATTGTGGGATTGAGAATAAGGTGGTTTGGTAGGATTCCATATAAAATTATGCTAGTACGATATTTATAAATTTGATAATAAAAAATATTATATTACCAAATTATTTGACACATTTTTGTAAGGAGTTCGACAAAATTTAATGATGAATCATTTTGTTTAGATAATTATATAGGGTCAGTATGTTATTATTGATCATGTAAATGTTTGTCGAATCCTTAGCATTACGGTTAGCACATATCATGTATCGAGATGATCGTATATCAAAAATAGTGTCGAGCTATTTTTGATCAACGCATCGACCTGACTACATGTCTAATAGGTTATTATGTTGTTGATATATTTATCTGTCAAAATCCTTTTATTATCTAGAAGATAAATGATATAATTTATATAGGTTATAATTTATTGACACATAGGTATAACTGACAAATATAAATTAAAGGAATTAAAGAAAATCATTAAATAAAACAAACTCATCCTCGGCTTACTTTAGCTCATATCTTCTTTATCCTAAACAAGAACAACACTTTAGCTAAAGGCAATTAATGACATCCTAGAAAATGAAAAAAGCATGATGTGTATCAAACGATCCCTATGCTCGAATGACATCCTCTTCTCATGTCGTCATCATCGTCGGGAGTGGTGGATGCCATCTTTTGTATAGGTTATAACGTGGTTGGGTTATGTATGCGTCAATCAATGTAAGCATATTAATAATGCAACTCAACAAATCGAGTTAATAATGCATCCCCTTTATTCATCCGATCCTATTTTTTCATTTAATTTTGTTTTTATCTCATTCACATATTTCTTTTCAGATATGATTGAAGTGAATTCTTCTTCTTCTTCTTCGCTTCTCTATGATACATCCATTGTTAATACGCTTATTATAAGCTTCGAAAGAGCCGTACCGAGATCGAGTTTAATGGCGGGCGCTTCCAGCCACGGGAGTATCGGGCAAGTCGGACGTCAGCAGCCCCTCGTCAGCCTGCTGTGGTGGGTTTGCCGTCGGATCGAACTGCTTGATTACCAACACCGACGATGTCGTGCCGAACTCGGACGAAGCCAAATAGCTCCCGACCGGCCCCAGCTCAGGGCAGTCATTCTTGTCAGTCAAAGCTACGGTGGCAGGCGCTTGACCTACCAGGAACAGGTTGCACCGCCCCATGTCCTTGATCGCAGCAACGATCTCGGCCTTTCCTCCCGCCACCTTATCGTCGTACGTGATGGACTCGTTGGAGGGCAACACCTTGTCGCGGAACACGGTGATGTAGTCCTCGTCGGCGGCGATCTCGTTCGCATCCATCCTTATGGTCACGCTCCCTCCTCCGTCGCGGCCCCTCAACTGATCCGCTTGGGGAATGAACCGCGTGACGGTGAGCTGGATCCCTGGGTGCTCCGCCATGCGCATCCCGAGGGCGAGGGCCTCCCGGTCATCCCTGCCCCCGAAGAAGAGGACCGCCACCGTGTAGAACACTTCGCTGGCAACAACCTGAGCTGCGCCACCGAGCCCGCGGTCCACAAGGATGCCGACGGAGCACGGGGCACAGCGGAGGACACGCTGGTTGACGAGGTGGTAGGCGTGGCCGATCGACTCCATTGAACCATCGATCTGCTGGAGCTTGTGGAAAGGGAGGAGGATGAAGGAGGTTCGCTTCTGCTCGGCGCTCGTTATGATGTCCTCGTGGATCGTTTGGAGGTCGGAGATGGCAGTCATGGAGCGGACGGTGACGTTGCTGAGTTGCTGGTAGGCCTGGAAGGCGACCACGAGCTGGTCGCCGCCGTCCTCGTAGCACTGCTTCTTGTTCCAGAAGGGGAGGCCGTTGCGCCGGGCCTTGTGGACCATGGAGATGGCGGACGACCGCTCCGACAGCTCCATCAGGTGCACGGCGTAGACAGTGATGCCGCGGCGCCGAGTGCCACGGGAGGACTCGATCAAGTTGATCATGGTGGGGATGTTTCGGCTGCCGTGGAAGCAGGCCAGGATGCGGAACTCGCTCTCTGCGTCGTCGCGCAGGATGCTGCGGTGCTTGTACGGCGGGGAACGACGTGCGGGCTTGTAGACGGCCATCACTATGGGCGTGGTGATGAAAGTGGTGAACAGGGCCATCAGCACCAGTATGGCGAACGTCTCGTCGTTGAGAACCTGTCACGTCTGTCTCGGTCAAACGATACGAGTACGGTGCTTAAGTCAGAGAGAGAGAGAGAGAGGGAGGAGAAGTCTTACGTACTTTTCGATCCTTGCCGATGTTGAGGACGATGAGCTCGACGAGGCCCTTGGTGTTCATGAGGATGCCCAGCGTAAGGGCTTCTCTCATGGGAACCTTGACAAGCAGCGAGACGACGAGGGTGCCGCCGATCTTGCCGAAGCTCGCGGTGCAAATGACGAGAACGAGTAGAGCCCACGACTGGCCGCCGCGGATGGTGGCCACGTTGGTCTTGAGGCCGCTAGAAACGAAGTAGAGCGGAAGGAAGAGCCCAGCGATGAGGTCCTCGATCTTCTCAATAAGGACCCCGGCGAAGGGCCCGTCCTTGGGAACGACGATGCCGATGATGAAGGCGCCGAACAGGGCGTGAATGCCAATGGTGTCGGTGACGAAGCCGGCCGCGAGGACGGTGGCGAGCGTCGCGCAGATGTAGATCTCCTTGACCGGCTCGCCTACCGGGGAGCGGCGGGCCATCCAGTCGAGAACGGGGCGGACTAGGAGGGCGACAAAGACGACGAAGCCGACGCCAGTGAGGAGGACCCAAAGGGAAATGAGGGGGGATCCTGAGCCTGTCAGGGCGATGGCGAGAGCGAGGAGGATCCAGGCTGCGACGTCGTTGACGGCTGCAGCGGACATGGCCATGCGGCCGAGGTCGGTAGTGAGGAGCTTGAGCTCGGCGAGGATGCGGGCGAGGACGGGGAAGGCGGTGATGGAGAGGGCGACGCCCATGAAGACTAGAAAGGGGCCAGCGCGGACGCCCTTGGAGACGGTGTGGCGGAGGACGACAGAGGTGCCGATGCCCATGATGAAGGGGAGGGAGATGCCAGCGACGGCAATGCCCAGGGCGCGCTTCCCGGTGCGGCGGATGGCACGAATGTCTAGCTCCAGCCCCACCAGGAAGAGGAAGAAGAGAAGGCCGATGTTGGCGAGGGTGTCGAGCACCGTCAGGCTCTGCTTCGGAAACACCGTGTTGAGGAACGCCTCGCTGCGCCCCAGCGCCGATGGGCCCAGCAATATCCCGCCCTGCAACACATCATGCGACACAACGTGATGTCCACAACGTTTCATCTCCACCAACCCAACGGAGAAATCCAACCAAGCGAAGGAGGAGAAGAGACCGAGGAGCACGTACGATGATCTCGGCGATGACGCGCGGCTGGCGAAGGGGTCGCAGGACGAAGGCGAGGAATCTCGTGACAGTGATCACCAAGCAGATCTGGACAATGGCCAACGGCAGCGCATAGTCCAGTGGGTTGTCGCCCTGCCACGACCCGTTCGACGTCGCCTTCATCGGCGGCTTGCACGTCGTCGCTGCCGCAGTCGTGTTCAGCGCCACCGTCGCCATTCCAACCTTCTCAACCACCCCTCCGTCTCTATTTTACCCTCTTCCCCCCTGAAGAAGAAGAAGAATTCCATTAGAACAGTAGTGCAATGCGGTGCTACAGAATAATTCACAGTGATACAATCTTCAACATGCCTATCTTCGACAGAGACAGAGGAGGAGGAGGAAGGATGCCGAAGGCGTAAAGGTTTCAAGAGAGAAACTCGAGGAAAGATGCAATGAATCCCTGGGATTATAATACCATCTCTATATATACCACGAGGGTTGGAATGCGGTGGCGAGTAATTGTAGGGGAAAGAGAGGTCAGAAAGGAAGAACAGGCAGGATCGAGATCACCTCGCCAACTAATATAACCAAAACCAACGCAAGAAAGGGATGACCAAAAATAGAAGGCCGGTCGACCAAAGTTTTCCGACCCCAACACTGCTAACCACTCCTTCCTTCCTCGTGCAAACAGGTATGCATCTTCTTCCCAAGGAAGACTGTGGTAGCAGCGGCATGGAGTGCATGCATAAATGGATAGTTCATCCTGGAGGATAAGTTCGAATCAGAACATGTCAGGGAAGTAATTCTCTAATTATGATACTGCCTACCACGTCAGATTCATTTGGATTCTATGGTATGAGCATCAAGTGCTGCAGATGAGCTTTGACGAAGTTGGAAGGGAAGGCAACTTTTGCATTGACAAGCGTTACTGTGAAATGGGGTTGACTTAATAGGAACAGTGATAGAATTGTAGAAGATATCAAGGAAGTAACTCTCGCGTATACTGCCGCTCTTCTCGGCAGATGCGTTTTGATTCTATGGGGTAAGCCTTTATGGCGTGACGAGCGCTACTGTTATGATAGATGTTGACGTTGACTTGACACCGGTCCAATTAAGATGACTCGGGCCCAGCCAAAGTCCGAGCAATCGTAGCCCGAACCGGTTCTGATTTGATAGATCGCTCGATAGGACTCAAATTGGACCGGCGTGGCCGCCCAAATTTTGAGATGGGCTAGGGCTTACGGACACTCTTTCATCGATCGTATCGAGGTTGTTACCGGGAGACCAAACGGAGGAGGATGATGGCGAGGAGGAGGAATGACATTTCGATCCATCCGATGGATGTGCAGGTTAGGTTTCTGGCGTCTTAGCTAGTTTGTACTTGTTTATCTATACATGCTTAAGTGCTGGCATGAGAGGATTAAGATTCGATTTTTCTGGGAGTAAATGGGATATGGTCTTTGTTGGGGTAATCGGAAGCATAATCACGTGCTTGCATTGTATATTTATTTACCTACGGAGTTTTGTCATGGAACTTTTAAGATTGAGGAGCATCTTGGATCTCCGTCAACTACAGTCATGGAAGATCACTGAGTACTTCTTAGCAATCGTTAAATCTTGTAGCACCTGTACTGGGCGTAGTGGTAGGATTTCTCAATGTTCATTAAAGGAAGCCTTTTTTTCGTGGTTATGAAACACTTTCTTTTGATAATTTGAACTGAAATAGTTGGCGAAAACAAGGGGCATTATTAGATGGAAGATCTATAATTATGCAGTTTGGACAGTGCGTATACGACTCATGCTGTTACCAAGATGGACATGCTATTTTTGTTTCTAGTAAAAGTTCAACCATGTAGTTTTTGGAAATACAAGTGTCTTTGTGATGGTTTTGATGCATAAACTGGTGTATCTATTTTTGGAAATCGACAATTCATAGCTATATGATATAGTAGTAAATGCCTAAGTCATCTAGGACCTTCACAAAGATCCATCCTATACATGTTACAGGTTCAATTCTGGCGATAATACCACCTGAGCGTGTATGGCTGAGGATGGAAGTTTGCATTCTGGCTGCACTAGTCAATCTTTTCTGATCATTTAAATCAGCTAAGGGCCAAGGCTCAATTTGGATTCTTTCCAGCTGGGAATGTCCAATCTGATATGCATTCTGTGAGAGTCACAGGTGATTAGATAGTAAATTATTTTAATGCCATCCCTTCTCATCTGTCTCAGGATAGTGACAAATTGAGTAGAAAGCTTTAGTTTGACATTTATTAATTACAAACTAAGAAGTGATGAATAAAAAATTGGATGACCAAATCGACTAGCATTTATTCTGTACGCTTCTGTTTTCGACCTTTCCCCGACTATTTATAAAGTATTTGAAGCTCACAGGTAGTTAATGTTTTAAATTTCATGGCCTTCTCTTCTAATTCTTGTCTCAGTGCTTCTTGAATGAGGCAGAGACTCGGATATTGGAGTGATGGAAAGTATGGTATCTTTGGGTGATTGGAGGTGTTTATCTGTATGCCTTCTGATCGACCTCTCTGATATTATTAATGACTATCATCCTCATTAATTACCTTGATGTGTTCTCTGGAATATTTTATGACATCAGCAGTCGTATTGCCTGTCAAGGTGTTTTTTTCATTCTTGGTGAGTATCATCTGTCTGCGTTCACTCTTCAAGGTCTTGTTAGTCCATCAGCATAATTTCCATGTGTTTTATTCAGACGAATCTGTTACAAGGCATACATCGACCAAATGTTGAAAATTGTGGCATTTGATCTTAAAATTATACATCTTTCCCTGCAGTTTTTATGGATTGACTCCCTTTACTATGTTGTCCAGCAGCTGCAGGTGCTTGTCATTATGGTTAATGGGATGAGAATAAAATTGATCTTCTTTACAAATGATAACATGTAACCCATTTTTCCAAAAGAAACCTTTTTACCTTCCTTATATGAGAATTTGTTAAGGAAAACCACAATAGAAGTGATACCATGCATCAATATATACAACTTGCTTGTAGGGAGTCACACTAAAGAAAAGTTTTAAGCCGCTCACTTCTTCACATAATTGGTAGGCATTGAAACTTGTGCAAACTTGAGCATAGTTTCAAATTGTTGATCAGGGGTGAAAAATACATAGTAAAGAAGCTTGGGCTATTTCTGCCGTCTATCTGTGATGTTTGACTCTTAGAAATATTGTCATTGTAACTCTCAAATTGATTGATGTATTCATGTGCTAGTGAGCTTAAGGTGTCTATTGTTTATTGTCATTTCATCTGTCACCTAATATACATGGCAGTATAAAAAACAGTTATGGAGTAATAGATCTTAGACTATTTATTTAGTATAAATGTTTTCCCTACTCAGTCTAAATTTCCTGCTACTACTTCTTGACAAATTTCAGCCAACTGAGACAATTATGATTGCCTAATCAATTAATGCAGAAAAAATGCATCTGAGTTCATGACAATGGATCTATCTGTATTTTATGTTCCTGCCGTATCATCAACAGACTCAAATGGTTGATGGATAGTCCCCTGGATATTCTATTGTATTAATGAAAAGTTTACGATCTAAATTAGGCATTTAATCTATCCAAATTATGGGGTTTGCTGACTGTTGTTTTAACATGGGTGACTTTTTTTCTGCAACACCCTTTTTGTTTCAGAATAAGATGCGTGGAATTCCCTATGGTTGGCAAGCTGATGCATCAAATTTGTCTTCTGCATACTGTAGGAGCCAAATCCTTGTTTGCTCTGAAGTCACAAAGGTTCCATTCTTCATGTCTTTGTTTCAACTGGGATATTTCTTCACCACTGTTCATTAGATAGGGAGGTGAAAAGATTGATATGGAACATTATTATCCATGCTACAGGACACATCTGCTCATTCTTCATAGCAGTGATGCTCATAGCTTCATGAATCATGGTGTCCCTGCACCCGTCATGCTTACCAGATTGTTGATAACAAACAGGTAAAACTGCAGTCATATGAAAAAGATTGGCATCTTTGTTATCACATACTTGTTTGCTAATGATTTATGACAGTACTTCGAGTTTTGTCATCTATTTAACACCACTTTATTAATATAATTAGCATAATCTAGTTGCTATCTCCATTTTAAGGATTGGAAGTTCAAGTTAGAGACAGTTCTTTTGTTGCAGGAAAAGTAAAGGAATAAGGCTGACAATTGATCATCTTTCTTTTGATTTTTTTCTTGTTAGTGTACATGTAGCTGGAGAATACATAATGCACAAGAGTTCTATCTTTGGTTAATCTTCTTCTTACCCAGTTTCATTAGTGTACATGTAGCTATCAGATGAACAAACAAAAAATTGACAGTAAAAACTCATGTCTTTAGAACTACATACAGTTTGTGTGATGACCTTCGTGGACATCCATGTTGACTGCCATAGGAATTGATAGATTTTGCATCTCACTGTTACCATGGCACATGAACAAGGAAGATTCAGCATACACAAGGTAGAAATTCTGGAGACAAGTGATTGCAAAGCCATGAAAGCAAGGATATATAAGAATAAAGTGAAAGACACTGGTTACTACAAGCTTTTGTTTTTGACGCTCCACAGAATATGCAAGGTTGAAGAGCTGATAGAATTTGTATATCATCAGCCCTAGATGAACGAGAAAAGAAGTATAAGGTATGCATGCTCTATGACTTCGAAGAATTTTACTGCTTAAGCTTTGTAAGTTGATTTGTCTGTTGAGAGCAGAACTTTTTGTCGTTCTGATCTTTTCCCAAACTATAGATGCTCGAAGCCCAGAGATACAGAGTGGAACCTCTTGCCATGGATGTCTGAAGCTTGCAATTCCTGCCGCAGTTGCTGGTTCTGGTACAAAGAACTCACAGTGTTCATAGCGGATTGGTTTCCTGTCTTGATGTCACCATACATGGGTTGGCTTTGGAATGCACCATGAAGGTACTCTGACCATTTGAGGTCCTCCATCTCGTCTCCGAGGTGGGCTTGCACATCTTTCTCAGATGTCAATTCTGAGCAGGAGAAGACGCCACTGTCGAAGGAGCAAGTGCTCTGCAGCATGATGCGACCACCATCATTTACGCTTTTCCGGTTGCCAGTGTACCAGCCGGGGATTGTATCATCTTCTTCTTCATAGCTTGGTGGCAGAGCCATGGAAGTCGAAAGAGTTGTGATTGGGGTGGATATTGCATTGCAGTTCAACCAGAGGAGTGGATTCGAGTTGATCGTGATGGAAGTCGCCTGACTGCTGCTGCTGTAGTCAGGAGCAAAGCTTACCTGTGGAAAAGGGAGATAACCCATTGAATTGGAAGAACAGCAGCTTGATGAACTCGTGAGGAACTGGTCCAAGAATATTTCTTTCTTCAAGGTGCTGCTCTCATCCATGGACTTATCAATCACCGACTGGAGATCGCTGGAGTCAGAATTCTTGTCGCTGTTGCTGGCCACCTTATCATCATCACCACCATCAACCTTGACAAGTGGCTTGTGGCTACTGGGGTCGATACCTCTCTGTGTCAGCTTCTTCTTGATGCTGGAATTCCACAAATTCTTGATCTCGTTATCCGTCCTCCCCGGCAAATGTGCTGCAATCTTTGACCATCTGATGAAGTAAAAGACATGGAAGCATCAGCTAAACTGAGCCCTCATAGAACATGGACTTCATCGTTGGAAAAGACAAGGGGTGTTGCTTGTACCTGTTTCCCAGGACTGCATGGAGTTCGATGATGAGGTCCTCCTCCTGCTGTGAGAATGTACCTCTCTTGAGGTCAGGCCTCAGGTAGTTGATCCACCTCAATCTGCAGCTCTTTCCACACCTTTGAAGACCTGGCAATTCTTGCGTGCGTGAAGGACATAAGACGGAGAGAGGAAAGCATGCAACTGGCCATCATCACTTTAGCATACCTGCTTGATTAGGGACAGTGCTCCAACACCCATGGCCATACTTGTTAATGTGCTTGATGAGCTTCTCATCTTCCTCAGGAGACCAGAGGCCTTTTCTTGGCTTCTGCTTGTGGCAGCAGGAGTGCCCTCCCATTTGGCCGATTGCCGCAAGAAGAAGGTTTCTTTAGTGAATTAGGATGTGGAGAATTTTGAGAGTGGAAGAAAGAATTTGTGGGAGGTTGAGGAACTGTAGTTGCAGTGGTGGGGTTGGAATTAAGAAGTGGGCTGAGCTTAAAAGTATATGTGAGAGAGAAAGTTGACAATCAAGTGGTTAGGTTTGAGTTGAGGTTTCTTCTTCCTCCTTCTCTCTCTCTCTCTCTCTCTCTCTCTTTCTGAAGTTACATGGTTCGTCACCTTCTCAGGGTTGATGCCTACTGTTACAGTGATGGGGGCAGTAAGTCTGATGTGAACCGAAGAAACCTTGAAGGTTGCAGTCATGTCTATCAGTAGAAGTAATAACTGACTTGAGTTCCTATCCTCAGATTGGGTTTGAAGCAACCCATGCAGCCCTTTCCTGCCAATCCTACCACAAGCGTATCATACAAAGGCCAGTACAGATTTGGAAACGGAGGAGCAAGAAAATCTTCTGATGGCCAGAAACTGGTTAGAGAACAGTTCTGTCAGAGTAGCAGTAAAGCTGTGTGTTGTTGGAACTAAAGAAAGACCAGGAAACAAGATATCCGTCTCAGACTTCCAACAGGAACTGATTGCCAGAGGAAGCAGGGGCGTTTTTTATCCTTTCTATGGAAAGCTCCATGATTGAGTCGATAGAACAAAATCCTGTGTGCATATTGTAAGAGAATTGGCATCTTCCTTTATATTAGCAGTATCACTGTTCTCATGGGAACTTACAGGAACATGATTTTGGCCGTCAATCCCACTTGGTAAAACTAATCCGTTCTGTTCTATTTTTTGAGTTGTCATGTCCGAAAGAGGTAAATTCTTCTTGAGAAGATGTGATGCAAGATTCATAACTTGGATGGCGAAAAATATTTGCATATTGCACTTCATTTTGAGGGAAAAAAAATATATTATCTTATTTCTTTTAAAAAATTACATCGAGCGCATATCCGACAAAACCTCTCGATGGTCCAATGAATACAGATTATTTGTTCTTTGAAGATATAACTAGAAAGATTGTTGTAATCGCAGTATGCTCGATTGTTCTTGTGTAGTATCGTTTTTGTATGTTCTTGGAATCGTCAGCCTAACGAGGGAATTATATACAGCGTACTCGATAGACATTTTATTATCACCAGAACCAGAACCCGACATAACACATCCAGTCCTGATTGACCCATAGTCATTTCGTAGCACAAGGCTGTGTATCACCAGTTTCACGTAGATTCAATGTTAGATAGGGTCGGTTCATGACAGATTTCTAGAAACACACCCCACCGTATTGCAATCTTGCAGGTATAGTTGAGAAGCTCCATCACCAAACATTTATGTTAGATGTGGCTGCTGTGCGTGGTCCAAAGAGTTGGCCTCGGATCCATCATGCCCATCAGCCCCACTGCTATTGCTTTAATCTTAGCGTGCTTCTTGATGTTGATCCGTTCGGGTCACTACTGAACCCGAGCCACCCGACCCCCCACGGAAGAACCATCATCGGACGGCCGTGATCGCGACGATCGTGTTGCCAAATGCGGCCAATTCCGCCATCTGTGTGCATGATTAATGATTAATGATCGTGTGTTGGCAAAAGATTCAGCGGAATCTTTTATTTACGTCTAATTTGGATTATAGCACCAAAATAGCGGCCGAGTAATTATTGTGTGGGAAAAGAGATCGATACCCAAAAATCTAAAATAAAAGTATTTTTATTTTATATAAAAGTATTTTTATACTTAATAAAAAAATTCTTTATCGTAGGAGGAGAGGATCTATTGGAAATCATTGGTCTTTTTCTGTGTGTTCTCCGCCGACAAAGGAGAAGGAGAAAAGTCTGGGTGGAGTGGTCACAAGGCTCGCTTTCACGCCTCGTACTTCTGTTTCTATCTCTCACTCCACCATTATTGGATTAACGAGATTTTAAGCTTCGGAATCTACTTTGTTAGTGGAAAGTATCGTCGGTGTTACGGTAAGTAACTTTTTTAGCCGTGGCCTCGGGGCCGTCGCGGCTTGGTTCGAGTCCGGAAGGCGGTGATCTTCATGGGGGCGCTCCTCGAGCCCGCTGGATCTCCGAAGGCAGTGATCTCTGAAGGCTTCCTACCTGCACAAAGGTCGGGTCGGGATGCTCGACCCGGCCCCTCCGACGATCAAGTGAGAGAAAGATGTGGAGGGGGTTTAGGAGGAGGAAAAACCTCCGTGTGTTGAGTGTGTGATCCTCCCCTTTGCTTAGGACTCAGGGGTATTTATAGAGGAGGTTTGATGTTACCTGACGTAGTTGTCTACAGGGCAGGGTCGTACCTCTGATGGCGTCTGTCATCGTGGGCGTTGCGTGGAGGGCCGAGCTGTCGGAGGGTATGGGAGGTGTCAATCGGTGCCTTCGCCTGCCTCGGCCGGCCCCGAGGGGTCAGCCGAGGGGGTTGTTCGGGTACGGTGGGTGTGGGCGAGTGTCGCGTCGTTGTTAATGCTCGTTCTAGGGCGGCGTGCTGCGCTGGGCGTCCGACGTGGGGGGGGCGTTTCGTGTCTAATCCGGGGTATTACGTCACGCCAGCGTTTTACCCTATCAGTCGGTGAGGGTTAATTACTGTGCAACATCGTATGGCAGCTTCGGATATGCTGCTGCAGTAGCAGATCTTTCACGAGAAGTATATATACGATGGATCGAAAGTGTCAGCTAATCCTCTTCTTCCCTACCAAAAGATTCTGTGCGTTGCCTGCTGGTCCTACGGCTAATCATTTCCTTCCCTAACCCTCGGCAGAATGGTGTGGTCGCCATCGACTTGTCGTCTGCTGATTAATGGCGACCATGACACTTCAGTGGTCCTCTCCTCGGAAGGCCACCACGCAACAAAGCTTCAGTTCAACCTTCATCGTCTCGGTACAGTGCCTGCATACATGGACGATGCATGCATGCATGCATGTCTGTCGTCCGATCACTGCGTATGTATTGCTAGAGACATATATATCCCTGTCATCTACTGTTGCTTGAAGCATGGAAGCACGCAAAGGGGCAATAAAATGGAGGAGGAGGATGATCTCCCAAAGACATGAAACCCTAAGTGCGGAGGACCCTCTCATCCTTTTCGAGGACCCAATGAGAGGCACCTGACGTGTGGAAGGAACAAAGAAGATGGCCGGCCTTTAGGCAAGAGGGAGGAGGGAGTTCAGTAGTAGGAGAGACACCCACAACGACCGCAAAGGGACAGTGTCCCAAGTTCTAACACTTGGTAGGGTCGTTGTCCCATGGAAAGAGAGGCATCTTTTAAGGTAATGCTCCCTTCCCAATCATGTCCAATGAATGGGGTGGGAAGAGCTTTCATAGTCGAAGCATGCAGTTCAGGCAAATCCCGGGAACCTCGCATCATGGCTTTTCCTACATTACCCTATACCCTTTACAGACCTTAACCTGAATCGATCTAGTTTTATCTTCTTAGATTAAATAAAATAAAATAAAATAAAATAAAATAAATCAATAATATTCAATTCCGCATGTCTATGGAGTGAAAGTGGAATTTATGTTTTATTTTTTCTTTTTCATTCACTGTACTCTTTCGTCTCATCTATTTTGTTCGGATCCTTTTCTTTCATTTTAATAAAAAAAAAGAGTCGTTTTCGATATATTCCTTCGGTATATTCTTTTATTCTTATTTAGTCGCATTCCTTTGAAAAGTTGTTTCTACATTATTTTTTTTCTTTTATTTCTATGATTTTTTTTAATTTCTTAGTGACAATAGGTAACGACATTCTATCTAAATAATACTAAAAATTTGAGTCATAAAATTCTCTGACACAAAGGACCTTTCTAGATTTAGATAGAATATAATTTGTTCCACCCACAGAATAATATAAATCCAACACATCTCACGAAAAAAATGTGACCAATTAATAGGTCACTCACAAACAAATCGTTAATCGGACATGAATATGTTGGAAGTGTCTACATCTCCCAATCAAACCATGCCCCGTGCACGTCCTACTTGCATGCATACATCAAATCTATCACCGTCCATCACAAAATAACAACCATCATGGAGACATCAATCCACCGGTGATCGAAGATGACGTGCACACACGCCTCCACCGATCATGCGTTGGTCGTGACGCATCAGTCAAATTTGCATCGTCGAGCCATACGTTTGCGCGTATGGAAATCAGGCGGCTTCTATTTCCCGAGCGCCTGTCGGCATGAGTGGCTCCCGAATCTTAAAGCAGAAATCTATTCGGAGTGTGACTCGATGAACGGCTAAGATTTGAGGATTGAAGCACTTATACGTCGATTCCCATCGACGCCCGGCCGTTAAATGTTTTACGCGCGAACCCCCAAATCGTTATCGGAAAGCGACGTTCGAACGACACCCGCGCCCGCACCCCGCAACCAGCCGCGCGACACGTGGGTGATCTTTGGCCGAGACGCGTGATCTCCGAAACTTTTTCCCGCGGCGGGCCCTACTCCCCCGTACGTCCACGTTACTCGTACCTTCCAAGCGTCCGTCGCTTTCAGTGCGAATCTCAAAGCATATCCAACGCGATCCATTTCTTTACGGACTCCAAAGAAGCACCACAAATGCACCGACCGACGAGCCGTTCGTCGCTTTCCGCGCGACTCTCAAAGCACCCAAAATGGGAAACCCGCTTGCCACAGAAAGCGCGAGCTGTGGCGTCTTTGTTTGGGTTTCTTTCACGCGTGTTCGACGCACGGCTTTGTTCTGGCTATGCGTCGCCCACCTTCTCCTCCCCCTTTGTGGTTCTCGCCATGAATCAATGAGCTCAATGCACGAATGACATCAGAAGTTTGCAGCAGGAAATGGGGGAGTCCGAGGTGAGTGATGCAGCAGCTCTGTCGACGGAACAGAGTTCGAGGCCTGTTTGGGCTGTGCTTTGTGGTGTTAGCTTGGCCTTCTGGGAGCAATCTTGTTGCAGTAGCCAATCATCGAGCAGTTGAAAGGCACCTCTCACCTCCTCCTTTTTTGACTTGGAAGTCGAATGGGTCAACTGTAATCCGTTGGATGATTACTTATCGAATAGATGAATTATTCATTTATCTTAAATCAAAACCTAATATATATTAGAATTTTTATATTATTTAATCATTTCGAATTACTGATCACCTAATCTAAGAGTTTGGTAACTATGATTGTCAGTCGTAGTTAATAGCTCAATCTTTCGATCCAAATTGACTAATCTTATAATAAGCTCATAATTTTTCTCGGTCGAATCCAACAAACTAATCACCTTCTGATGATCTTGATTCATTTTTATCCAAATTAACGAGGAAAAAAAAAATCGATTATGGACATCCAAAATTAAGGAGACTCATAAGAAATTTGACGAGGTTCTCGTGTAAAATGAGAAAAGGCAGAATTTTTTTTGGTGATAAAAAGATGAAAAAAAAGAAAAAATATATAATGATAAAAAAGATAATTAAAATTTTTATATCAAAGGGGTAAACTCCTACCTCATATCACTCATACGTCAGTCTTTTAATATATTACAATGTTTTAACTTCTTTTTATAGACTTAAGTACAAAGATAAAAAAAATTACAATCATAACAAATCAAATACACGATGAATTTCAGATTTCGATGAAAATAATATTTTTGACTTGATATGAGGGATAATTTTTCTTTTGATAATATTATTAATTAATAGATTTTCATATCTATAGAGATATGATATTTATTATTATTATTATTATTATTTTATCTTGAGTAGGTGTTGATTATTCGATAATTTATATATATATACACATATACACAAGATACACAAGCGGAGGAGGGTCATCGCTCGTTTGATTCTTCAGGAATCGATTAATAAGGGGATAAGAGGCCAATAGTTGACATGAAAGGGCAACTGCCACTTTAAGATGATGCTTTCATCCTAATCCAGCTGTTAGCAGGCTTTTCATTAAAGTAATGACAAGCACATCACACCAAACAACATTGCCTTGGTAGTGTACCAATCTACCAAATGTCACCACACCAAATGCATCTGAATTCACAGTATTGGTTAGGTTGGTAAGTTTGTATTTTTTTTATTGATTAAAATCAGGTTATTTGAAAAACCAAATTATAAATTTTAAGAATATAAATAATTCAATTTTTTCTTTTATAAATATCATACAGATTTCATGCTCATAAGGTTTTTCTGATAAATATAGAAAGAATAAAAAATAATAATAATAATAATAATAATAATAATAATAATAAATAAATAAATAAATAGGGAAATTATTTTCATTATTTATTATTTTTAGGTGGTGAAGAATTTAAATTTTTTTTAGTGGATACACACAAGTGATGCCAAACCAACATTTACTATTTTAAATATATTTTTATTATTAATCTTCTTAATTATTTTTAATATTCTATTTTCTTACCCAACAAATAAAACCCTAAAAACATCTTGTACATATTACTACTACTATTGCAGTAGAAACAATGCTACTTGTGGAACCCTTCATTGTTTAAAGATCTCTCTCCCTTTTTCTTTCGTTGTCAATGGTCCCCAAGAAGGACTCTAATAGCTGCTAAGGTCACATGAGGAAGAAGAAGACAGGCAAAAAGGTTTTACAAGTGTAAATACTGGAATGTGATGTTAATCTCTCTTCACATCTTAGCCAATAACTCACCAGCTATTATATGACCACTACATAAATTGAGACTCATATTCTTATTCTCCTTTTCAATCAATGAAATCATAAGAGAAATGAAGCAACAGTATGCAGATGTTACCATATCAATAATTGCTTTTTAGTTCATAATATGTAGAGAGCCCAATTGTGGGTATTGGGCTTTTAATGGGCCAAATATGTCCATAGTACGAGCTTGTCATGCCGTCGTTGGACAAGGCGTGAATATTGGGCCATGTGTGGCTCGTAATTATAGGCCCAATTAGATCCCATAGGTCAATAATCCGAGCCTGTTATGTCGTCGTGGCACAAGTCGTGTGCTGTACAAGTGATGCGTGGAGGGCCTGAAGCGAAGACAAATCGCAAATCCCGATTCCCAAATCCCAAAGCCTTATCGACCTTTGCTCGACTTCCGATGGCCGCCGCTGCCGCCATCTCCACCCTGTTCTTCTCCACTCGGCCCCCGGCTGCGGGGGAGGCGCGCCGGATCCGGGGATCCCGACGGCGTGTCCGATGCTCCGTCGCCAGCGACCCCGCTGTCAGGGACCCCGGCGGAGAGGCGGCGGCCGGGCGGCTCTCGGTGGACTGCGTCGTGGTTGGCGGCGGGATCAGCGGACTCTGTACGGCCCAGGCGCTGGCCACGAGGTACTCCGGGGCGGCCGCGGAGGTGCTGGTGACGGAGGCGAGGAATCGGGTTGGGGGCAACATCACCACCGTCGAGAGGGACGGCTACCTGTGGGAGGAGGGTCCTAACAGCTTCCAGCCCTCCGACCCGGTGCTCTGCATGGCGGTACTTCTCCTTCCAATCTCTTAAGCTAAATCTCGAATTATTTGGCTTCATTTTAAGGGGAGTTCCTTGGCACCACTACTTTCAGGTGCTATGTGTACATTTGGCTTGAAAAAGTTGGCGAATTTTTTTAATTTACGAATGATTGATGTAGCAATCTTTGATAATGTCATTGCGCCAGGAGGATCAGGGTGGTAACAGTTGGGAGGCCACCAATTTGCCTCAAAATCACCTTTCATAATGTTTGTACCAAATGCATGATGGAAGTTAAGGGTTTAAATCACTTGGCGGCAGTGAGGAGTGATTTAGATGGTGCCTGTGATAAAATTAAGCCTGTAGAAAGGTTACGGGATATCGAGTGCCTCTAATGGTGTTTATATTATTTAGGAACACTATGACTCACAATGCCTACCAGGTCGGTAATTTATTCATTTTATCGGAAATCTGCTTCTGGGTTGTTCTTCCTTTCTCAGGTTCGAGAGAAATCATCAGATATCTGACAGAAAAGGCACCACTGTATCATATCTTCTTTTATTGTTTCGTGAAATCGTGTGATTCTAGGGTTAGTTATACTGTTCAGTTTTTGTGCACGTTTAACGATTGTTTCATGTTGATATTGGATTGTTCTTTCCTCCAATACAATAAGCCCCCCCCTTCATTTTTCCTTCAATAGGTAAAAAGAAGAAAGTCTGCATATCATTGTAGGGATTGAAGGGTTCATTTTATGTTTTCTATGCTGTTCTTAGTTTATATCTGCTAAACGTTACTCTTATTTTGCAACTCTTACAAGTTCAGGTTGCCATTTTTTGACCACCTTTTCTGTAATGGCAAATTTGAGCTTATGGTTACTAGAGTATGAACTTTTTACATTTTTTGTTTGATGAGTTTCCATCATGTAACTTTACTTTTATGTTTCTACTGCAAAGATTACATGAATTGCTTGTCATTCTATCTGACTTTGGTGTCAATTCATTGAGGCATCAGGACTTTGGTTACATGTTGCTAAATGGTTAGATGAACACAAATGTGAAGCCTGAAACATGCAGTGTTTTACAGTACCATGATATAATCTTCATCTTTTTTTTTTATCGGTATCTCCAGCTTGTGTTTAATGTTAAACTGAATATTTACCTGAACACCACTTATATTTGATTTGTGCAGATGTGTACAACTTTTCCATTCTATTCAGATAGAGCACTGAGATTATATCCCGTGCAACCTAGAAAACTTGAATGTCTGTGTTTTGGTTGTTGGCCACGCTTGATATAATTTTCTTATTTCATCATTATTGCAGGTGGATAGTGGTTTGAGGGATGATCTTGTCTTTGGTGATCCTAATGCTCCACGATTTGTTTTGTGGAATGGAAAATTGAGGCCAGTTCCATCTAAGCCAACTGATTTGCCTATATTTGACTTGATGAGCATTGGTGGTAAGCTTCGGGCTGGATTTGGTGCTATTGGCATTCGACCTCCTCCACCAGTTTGTCCTCTTGATTGCCTCTTCCCTCAATCCACTTTATGTTTTTATGCTCAAGAAAATGACCGTTTGTTCCGATTTTATCACATGTTTAATTTTGACAAGTGTTCAGGGTCACGAGGAGTCGGTTGAAGATTTTGTGCGCCGTAATCTCGGAGATGAGGTCTTTGAACGTCTGATAGAGCCATTCTGCTCAGGTGCTTGTATTATGTTTTCTGCTGTTTAGTGACAGAATTACATTACTACATGCAGTCAGGGGCCTTTATGCTTTGATTTTTTTAATCTTTTAAACATTTTTTTGGTGCAATTGTCAAATGGTGATATTCTGAAGAGATTGATTGGAGTTTTGCTATTTCTTTTCCTCCAGAAATGTTTATGTGTGGATGCTGTATTTTTTTAAGTGTTTTTTTTCCTTCCTTGCTCTAGGGATTCTATTGGTTAGTATCGAGTCATAGTGTCTTGATGAGGCTATATTTTTAAGCCATATTATTGATCCCTGTTTGTGTTTAATATCAGGTTAACTTGTTAAGTGCTTAATTATTAATGATAATTATGTTCACTTGATTTCTCAAAATTAGTCCTTTAACTCCTTATTCGCTATATTATGGTGTAATAACTTGGCTTGTTATTCAATGGATATGCTTGCTCTGACTATCTACAAAGCACCATTTACTCCAATCATGGTTAGGCATCAAGAATTCATGCATTACACAAAGTAGCTTCTGATATGGTGCTGCTTTGTTTACAGGTGTCTATGCCGGTGATCCGGCAAAGCTTAGCATGAAAGCAGCATTTGGGAAGGTTTGGAAGCTAGAGCAGAATGGTGGAAGTATTATTGGTGGAACTATAAAAGCAATTCAGGAGAGAAATAAGAACCCTAAACCACCTAGAGATCCGTAAGAGATTAATCTAACAAAACTGGAGTTCCATGCATCGCCTGCTTTATGTACACTAAATGTTGCAGTTAAATGCTGGCCAAGCTGCAGGCGTCTGCCAAAGCCCAAGGGACAAACCGTTGCATCTTTCAGGAAAGGACTTGCAATGCTTCCTGATGCAATTTCTTCCAGGTAACTATGCAAATTGTCCTGTCCAGCATATATCAAGTTCACTGCCAAAACTGTTGTTGGTTTGATGTCTCTTATCTTCTTACCTGATTAGAAAAATAAGTACAGCATTCTAGTTTGTTTTTCAAGGGTTGACATTTCATGGAATAAGGACATGTAGACACCCTTATGGAATAGTGTGATTCTGTGTTGTCTTGCTCAGAGCCTCAGAATGCCCTTGTTTCTTTTTAATGGGTCAGCATGGCACATGCCGATGTGTCTCTACATGGTATATTACAACCCAAACTGAAACATGCTGAATGTCACGACATGCATTAGTTTTGTTAATTTATTAATTACACTAGAAATTAATGCTGTGATGATCATACTGTGAAGGATTTATGTGCCATTCATTTTAAAGATTAACAGATATGATGTCCTCCTATAAACTGATTTTGTCCACCATCCACTTAGATTGATTTTGCAAACAACTTTCAGGTTGGGTAACAAAATCAAGTTATCATGGAAGCTCACTAGCATCAGAAAGCTGGATGATCAAGGGTATATCTTAATGTATGAAACACCAGAAGGGTTAACATCCGTGCAGACTAGAAGTGTTGTTCTGACAATTCCATCATACATTGCTAGCAATCTGTTGCGTCCTCTTTCAGTATGTCAAAAAACCCTCACACTGAACTATATTTCAAATTTCAGTGAATCCTTTAAAGACACTTTTCTATGCTGATCTTCGCAATAAATTTCTTGCAAGTATGCTTTGTGACTAGACATTGCATTTTTACAAGGAAGATGTGAAGACTGGTGCTGATGTTTCTATATTGCTACATGGCAAAAGCTTGATCTAGTGCAACGTGGCTTAGAACACATTTTCATTGTAGTTGCTCTTAATTCCTGAGGTGGACTACTAGTCTCAATATCAGTAATGTTGATGAATTGTGTTTCCTGTCTGCAATGGGACAAACTTCTAGCTCTTGCATTATCAAATAATTATTATCTACTTTCCTATCCATTTTCTTTATGAAACCCATACAAAGTTCAGGGATCTTTTTCAAATCCTCCTGGTAATCTTAGATGTCACTTGCCTCATGCCTGATTCCTCTAAGGCCGACAGGGTGGCCTCACTATTCAGTGCTTTGGTATACAATCTAAATTGATTAAATGAATGCAGATACTGTAATACTTTTTAATACTTGAGTTATATGCTATATTATTTTTTTCTAGAGCAAATGATCAACAAAATAAATGTGTGTGATATTTTACTTGCCGAAAAGAAATTCTAGCATTGGATTGTTTAACATTTTCGTTTTTTTCATTTGCATGTCTGAATCATAACTCATAAATGATGTCATTTGTGTGCATTAAATGTTATTTTCATATTTTATAATGAATAATTTCATCTTAGTTTCCTTTTTTGGATATTCTTATTTTTTAAAATTTTCATTTAGCTGAAAACAAAGTTGTGGTAACTTAATCAAGACAGTTGAAACAACTGTAGATTCGGGTATTCATCTGCCTTAAATGGAACTTTGAACCATGTTTGAGTCTCTAGCGGCCGGATTGATATCATGAGCTGCTTTACAGAGGTATTTTGTGTGATGCTTGCTTATTGACACATACTCTTTGCTAGCTATTTTTTCAGGAATATTTCTTATTAATTGTTTTCTGTGGTTATACGTCCATCTTTTTTTTTTGTTCTAGAATTTCCTCAGGTTTATTGGTAACAGTATTTTATTTTAATTGGTGATGCATTTCAGAATGATGCAGCAGATGCTCTCTCAAAGTTCTATTATCCACCAGTTGCAGCAGTTTCTATTTCATATCCCAAGGAAGCAATTAGAAAGGAATGCTTGATAGATGGTGAGCTTAAGGGTTTTGGTCAGTTACATCCTCGCAGTCAAGGAGTGGAGACATTAGGTACTGTTCTCTTCCTAACTTCTTTACGCTCTAGTTGAGTTCTTTTGTCCATTCTTCAGGGATTGTATATTTAATAAACATGCTTTTCATCATCATACGGCCTTTTACTTGCAATCAGTGCTCCTGCTTCAATACATAGGGCTGAATATTCCTCTAATGTTAAAGGTAAGTAGTCACAGTGGATGTTTGTGGGCATTTGTTATTGAATTGCGACTATGTAAAAGAAATAATTTGCTGGAATGAATCTAAATGAAATTGGACAAAAATAGTAAAAATCTTAGCATTTTGGGTGATTAAAATACAACATAATAGAGTTTTTTTTTTTTGCAAAGTTTTGCGATCGAGTTACGATGATGTCATAGAGTTTAAAAAAAAAAAAGAGCTGCACAAGCATCTTGGCCTGCCAACTTAATGCTGTCTACGAAGATGACAAAAAAGTATGATTATTTTACACAATTTTTTTTTTACATTAGTAGTACCCATATGTGATTGAATGCATAGATTTTTCTCTGCGATTTAGCCCTTAAGGGGAATATACAATGATACTTCAGCACTCATGCTTCTATATTTGTACGCATAATTATTCACGCACAAGGTAAGGTTGTTCTATTTACAAGTCTATATCAAGCATTTCAAGATTTCATAGACGATAGAAGAAATTGTCATCTATAATTTCTTATGCTTTGACTCTGTCGTTGTGTTATCTCAACTTGTAAGTTGGCATTGCAATCCCTGGTTACGATGCCTTAGTGACACATTAGTGCATTTCTTAGAATCATTTATTCTGACATTTGCAGTTTAAACACTTGATTTGCCTCTTTCTACGGCATATCCTATATGTAATATCATGGATTCCCAAATTTATTGTTTTGTTTTGCTCACAGGAACAATATATAGCTCTTCGCTTTTTCCCAACCGTGCCCCACCTGGAAGGGTATTGCTCCTCAACTACATCGGAGGTGCTACAAATACAGGAATTGTATCCAAGGTGACCTCAAACTACCTCATCGTATCCATTCTTCGTAACCACATTAAGCATGAGATCCTTTCCTTTGTTACAGCTGAAACCTAGTGGTCGATCGGGCAGTTCTTTGATGGAATGTAATGATAAAAAAACTGTGATGCCATTACTCACGTATAATGATTTCTTTTACCTGACTAATTCCCTATAAATGGAATGCAGACGGAGAGCGAGCTGGTCGAAGCCGTCGACTGCGACCTCAGGAAGATGCTGATAAATCCAAATGCCGACGACCCCTTCGTTCTGGGTGTGAGAGTGTGGCCACAAGCCATTCCACAGTTCTCGATCGGGCATCTCGACCATCTTGAAGCTGCCAAGGCCACCCTCAGCAAAGGCGGCTTCCAAGGACTGTTCCTGGGAGGCAACTACGTAGCAGGCGTGGCCTTAGGTCGATGCGTCGAGGGTGCCTACGACAGTGCCTCTGAGGTCTCAGATTTCCTAACAAAGTTTGCATACAACTGAAGGAGCAGCGCCAGACCAGCTTTTGTAGTTAGGTGAGCCATTAGTGATTGCTCCCTGCTTCTGGTGCTTGATTGTGACTTGAGATGGTGAATGCTTAGAACGAAGCCTTTGTCTCGAGGGTGCATCGCATTAATGCTTCCTTTCCACATTGTGTTGACTCACTGTGCAAATGTACTCCGACTCTCAAAGCAATATGCAGGCATCGGAGGATAACGATTCCTGGGAACATGATGCCCACAAAGCGGCATTTCCTCCTATGGCCCGCTGCTGATTCAACATGAAAGTGACATGAAGCACGTCGCCATTCATCACACAAGTAGTCGACGGTACCGCGTATGACGTAGAAGAGAGGGAGCGAAACAGCGAAGCAAACCCAACACGGAGAAGCGAAGAGGACACTGGTTCACGTGATTTGCACGTGCCGTTTAGGTCTATATAGTGACTGTAGCTGTTTCTTCTGCCACAGCCACCTTTTGCCCTTTGAGAGAGAGAGAGAGAGAGAGAGAGAGAGAGAGAGAGGTCATGGCGGACAAGGGGACGGCCAACTGCATCGACATCCTTCTTGCCATCATCCTCCCTCCGCTGGGCGTCTTCCTCAAGTTCGGATGCGAAGTACGTGTGCATATCCGTGTGTAGGCCTCCCTCGGTACTCGTTATGTTTGCGTGACCTGTTTCATCAAGTGCCCTCCTTCCATTCTCTTCGACCAATATTATCGAGGAAAAAAACACTGATTAAGCTGCTAGCAGCTGCTGCTTCTTCTTGGAACATAGTATCTAAGCTTATTTATTGTCTTCATCTTTCTTTCTTGTTTGTGTTTTTGGTGGTGGGGATGGAAGCAGATGGAGTTCTGGATTTGCCTCCTGTTGACGTTGTTCGGATACATTCCAGGGATCATCTACGCTGTGTACGCCATCACTAAGTAAATTGGTCTCTCTGAGCTCAGGTGAGGGCATCTCAAAAACACTTTCTGCTGCCTCTGAAATGGAGATTACTTTTTCAGAAACTATGAAAAGAAAAGAGTTAATTTTTCTCGAGAATTCGCCCATGTATTATAAGGCCTCTAAAATTCTCAAGCCTTTTTCAATAATACCATAGAATTCTAAATCTAAATCTGCTGCCTCTTCCTGCAGGGAATTGATGCCCGATAGTGGATGTCACTCCTCACTGTTCTATGGACGATTCCTACCTGCTCTGTATAATTGTCATGCACTTCTTCTTGTTGGGAGCTCTCTCTTAGCTCTCGAGTTGTCTTTGTCTCTGTATCGTAGTAGTTGTTTGCTGTATGTGTTCTGCTACCTGTAGAAGGACATGCTCATTCTTTTGGATGATGATGTCTTCGGTACAGTTGTTTCATATCCTATCTATAGCATGTTCATCAGAATAAATTTATGATGAAAGGGCTTTGTGACTTTTCATAAAATCGTCCTCAAATTTCAATCTCAAAATCAAACATAATAAAATTACAAATCTCATCTCATACAAGAATTTATCATTAATTGGAGATATGTGTGTGTCAGGAAATCTAAATGTAAGTTGCTCATTCTTTTGGATGATGATGTCTTCGGTATAGTCAATTCATATCCTATCTATAGCAACTTGTATTTAGATTTTCGGACACATAGATGAATTGAAAGTAGATTTATCCTTTCTGAGAGCTTAGTCTACTTGATTATTATATCTTTAATTAATGATAGATTTTGATGATGGAAAAATCAAGATCTTATTAAGGAAAGAAAGATCTTTTATTTTTCTTGTCCGAGATAGATTTGTGATTTTATTATGTTTGATTTTGAGAATAGAATTTGAGGACGACTTTATGGAAAGATATATATTTCTCTTCGTCTTCCTCTAATTGACCGGAAGTTTGTGATTCTTAAGGATTCTGTGTTTCGAGTCTGATGATACTGTGCTATATAAAGATGGGCGAAGGATTCTTGTTCCCGGCAGCTACGATGGCGAGGAAGAAGCTGAAGCTTGCATGGATCGCCAACGAGTCCACGAGGAGGGCCACCTACAAGAAGAGGAAGAAGGGGTTGGTGAAGAAGGTGAGCGAGCTGGCGACGCTTTGCAACGTGAAGGTGTGCATGGTGATCTACGGGCCGCAGGAGGCGGAGCCGGAGGCGTGGCCATCGGTGCCGGAGGCAGTTGGGGTGCTGACGCGGTTCAGGAGCATGCCGGAGATGGAGCAGCAGCGGAAGATGATGGACCAGGAGGGCCTCCTCCGACAGCGGGCCGCCAAGGTGCAGGAGCAGCTCCGCCGGCAGGAGCGCGACAACCGCGACCTGGAGGCCGCGTTGCTGATGCACCAGGCGCTCGCGGGGCGGCGCCTGCACGACCTGGGGATCGAGGACGCCACCGGCCTAGCGTGGGTGGTCGACCGGAAGCTGAAGGCGGTGCAGGAAAAGATCAACCAGGAGATGACGCAGCTGGCGCTGCTGTCGGCCGAGGCGTCGTCGGCCGGCGACAAGGAGCCGAAGAACCCCATGGAGATGGCCATGGCGACGCTTCAGCGGCAGAATTGGTTCCTCGATCCCATCCACTCCAACGCCAACGCAGTCTTTGGCGGTGGCGAAGAGATCATGCCCATCTCTTACAATGACCACAACGCCACCTGGCTCGATCCTTACTTCCCCGTCAACTGACAACAATGGTCGCCTCATCGTCGGCAACTTTGCATCCTTGTCTAATTTAATGCTTGTATATAAATAATATTTAATGCTTATCTTTGCATCTCTTTATCTTGATGAAAAACACTTGAACAGTCTTCAACTCAATCTTTATCTCAGAATTCTTTTTGGTTTATATGAGATACAGTAATAGTGACACTATAGTTTTTCTTTTATTAATTCTGATTTATATGATAATAATGTTACGATCGATATCTTGATATCACACATCGATATTACTTGGCTAATATTTTGACAATATGTGATTGACTACATCATAACCTTCGGATTGGCTAACACCTGTAAATTGGCACCCCATTCAGGCTATTATGCTGTTCTATCTTGTGTTCTCTAAACATCAATCAAGTAGATACAATAGCAAGCAAAAGGATCTGTTTTCCATAGACATACTACAATGTCAAAGGCTTGTTTGCTAGTTTGGGGAAGATTTTAGATAGTTGGTGTCGAATGATATGAATTAAGAGACAATCGGAGACGATCTTACTCTAAGAATAAGAACTCAGAATAGAGATTTCAGCATTTGGTTCTTCAGCATTCTAACATTACATAGTCCCATCTGCAACAGCTTCAGCTTCAACCGGAAATCATACGGCATCAGTACTGGCAGACAGCCATTACAACCTTTCTCCCCCCCCCCCCCCCCCTTCTTCAAGTTTGCACAGAACATGGATCACATCAACCCTCCTCCAACTCACGGAAATGCTTCTTGTCCGATCCTCCAAGTTTCTCAAGATACATTTCATGGGTTCACTCGAGAATGTCTTCACTTCCTGATGATAATTCATTGATGAGAATTGAAAGGCATCCATTACGTTACACTTGGCTGAGACAGCGTCGGAAGAAGAAGAAGAAGAAGAAGAAGAAGCTCGAGCAGTGCCAGAGTGGCGTGGGTCCCACGAGAGAGCCCCATGGACCCTTGCTCGACCGGAGACAGCAGAGCGACGGTGTGCTTCCGTGTATTGGGCCGCGGGTAACGCGAGAGCTTGGCCGTGTGCAGTACACTTAGGACGCGTCATGCTTTATGATTCGAGCTAGATGGTGGCCCGCCCAACCCTGGATCGGGCGAGACAGGAGCGCTCCCGTGTGTGCATCCGCGAATTGGGTCGTGTTAAGCTTGGGCATATGGGCCCCGCTTAATCGGCCCACCTCCCTGCGGGTGAAAACGGGGTAAGGAGAGTGGGTCGTCGATTCCCCATGGGGCGGCAGCTCGTCGTCCTACGACGCGTCAAGCTTTAAGATGCGAGCTAGCTGATGGCCCTTCGCCCCCATTCTTAAACCCTTCTCAGGGAAACAAACCATCACACATTGCCGCGTCTTGCCATTTCCTCCCACTCCGCTGTCGGAACCAAAACCCTAATCCTAAAGCTCTTCCCCCGTCCTGCCTCCATGTCCTCTCCGCCGCCGCCGGCCGACATCGCCTCGCCGTCTCCCACCACCGATAGGAAGAAGAAAAAGAAGAAGAAAAGCAAGGACGAGAACATTCTTCCGTCTCCCTCCGCTGGCGGCCCCGGAGAAGACCAGGATAAGGACTACTTCATCAAACCTCAGTCCCTCACCCCGGCCGTTGACACCTCGTCGTGGCCGATCCTCCTCAAGAACTACGATCGCCTCAATGTCCGCACCGGCCATTATACGCCGCTCCCCGCCGGGCACTCCCCCCTGAAGAGGCCCCTACCGGAGTACCTTCGCTACGGCATCCTCAACCTCGACAAGCCCTCCAATCCCTCCTCCCACGAGGTCGTCGCCTGGATCAAGCGCATCCTCCGCGCTGAGAAGACCGGCCACAGCGGCACCCTCGACCCCAAGGTCACCGGCAACCTCATCGTCTGCATCGACCGCGCCACCCGCCTCGTCAAGTCCCAGCAGGGCGCCGGCAAGGAGTACGTCTGCGTTGCCCGCCTCCACTCTGCCGTCCCTGATGTCGCCAAGGTCGCCCGGGCGCTCGAGACCCTCACCGGTGCGGTGTTCCAGCGTCCCCCGCTTATCTCTGCCGTCAAGCGCGAGCTCCGCATTCGGACCATCTACGAGAGCAAGCTGCTCGAGTACGACCCCGACAGGCACCTGGTCGTCTTCTGGATTTCCTGCCAGGCCGGGACCTATGTCCGTACCCTCTGTGTCCATCTCGGCCTGATCCTTGGGGTCGGTGGGCATATGCAGGAACTGCGGCGGGTCCGCTCAGGGATTCTTGGCGAGAAGGATAATATGGTGACGATGCACGATGTGTTGGATGCACAATGGATGCATGACAATTTCAAGGACGAGAGCTACTTGAGGCGGGTGGTGATGCCATTGGAGGTGCTGCTCACTAGCTACAAGAGGCTGGTCGTTAAGGATTCCGCTGTGAATGCTATTTGTTATGGGGCAAAGCTGATGATTCCTGGACTGTTGAGGTTTGAGAATGATATAGAGGTTGGAGAGGAGGTTGTGCTGATGACTACAAAAGGAGAAGCTATCGCTCTGGGAATTGCTGAGATGACAACGGCTGTGATGGCAACGTGTGATCATGGATCAGTTGCAAGAATAAAGAGAGTGGTGATGGATAGAGATACCTACCCTAGGAAGTGGGGCCTTGGACCAAGAGCATTGGCGAAGAAAAAGATGATTGCGGGTGGCCTGCTGGACAAGCATGGGAAGCCAAATGAGAAGACACCAGCCGAGTGGCTCAGGAATTTGGTGCTACCGACTGGTGGAGATTCGATGGTGGCCAGCCTTGCAGCAGCACCGGAATCGGTGGCACCAAAGGATGAGGTAGCAGCTGAAGTGAAGGTAGATAAGAAAAAGAAGAAGAAACACAAGGACAAAGATGGTGGTTGTGATGATGAAGATGGTGGTGAAGGGCGGAAGCGCAAATTGGAGGATGCCAGAGAAGCACCTGCTGCTAAGAAGGTAAAGATTGAAAAACCTCAGGATGTTATCCTGGATGCTGAATCGAAGAAGTTGGAGGATGTGGAGGAAGTTGAGCAAGCACAAGATGAGGAGAAGAGTGAGAAGAAGAAAAAGAAAAAAAAGAAGGTTAAAGAGGGAGAAGAAGCAGAATTAGCTGATGGAGAGAAGGTAGTAGAGAAAGAAAAGAAGAAAAAGAAGAGTAGTAAAAACATAAGTGAAGCAGGTTCTTCTGATGAAGAGAAGTTAACAGAGGAAAAAAAGAAAAAGAAGAAGAGGAGCAAAGAGGACAATAATGGTGAAGAAACTGAACTTCCTCGCAGCTTAACTGGTGACAATGAAGAGGTAAAGACAAGTAAGAAGAAGGAGAAAAAGAAAAAGAAGAACCGTGATGCAGAGGGAACAACAGCATGAGTAAGCGGATCATATCTTTTGAGGATGTCAACATATAGCAGTTTATTTAAACTGTTTCTGGTTACCCAATTTGGGGTATAATTTCTGCATTTCTGTTTTTCATTTCTGCAAACTAGAGTAATTTATGATGCAGGAAAAAATTAATGCCTAGTTCTTTCGGTTGATATTTATGTGTCTTTCTTTATTTTCAAGATTATGTACTGGAGACTAGTTGTATTTGTCAGGAGGATATGCCTAGAGCATCTATTTACTAAGGACTTCTAGTTGTGATTGTAATCTTTGTCATCAATCACCTACTCCTTTTATTGTTACACTTGGGACAAATAAAACATTAATGCCATGTTTTGGATTCATGGACATTATGTTACATTTCTGTTAGAATCAATATGCTATTTTAACTTTTATTAGTTGAGATGCTATAACTTTGCATTTCTGTAGAATCAATATTATATTACTTTTGTATCAATTTTTATATTATTTTCGTTTGCTGAGTAATACCATTGCTTGAATGTTAGTTGTGAATTGTCATTTCAAATTTTTGATAGGAAGGTTGTATATGTAGCATATAGAAACTTTATGTGCATTGCATGAATTAAAAGTATCGTGAATTACCATGTTATAACTGTTTAATTTAACCATATTTGCGTGTTGTATGTTGGTGAATTGGATCTTTTCAGCCAAAAGAACATCTTTTGGCCCCTTACTTAAATATGATGTTTCTGTGGATGCTTGGCTAGAAACCGATTTTTGAGTGATGACTGCCATGTAAAGGGAGAATATTGATTGTGGTTATATTTTTTCTAGTGCTCATAATAATTTACTGTTTTTCCTTGTTCCATGTGGTTATTTTCAGCATTGATAGATTCTTTACAAATTTTCTGAAAGAGGCAAGAAGACAGGTCTACCATGATTATTTGTTGTGATTTTATAAACAGAGGATTAAGCAACTGATTATCTGTTGTGATTTCATAAACAGAGGATTAAGCAACTGATTTGGACATACACTGGTGCACATCCAGCTGTATTATTATATGCATGAGACTCACCTTTTACAGGCCCCAGATTTGTCAGATATTTTAGGAACTTCGCTTTTGATTTTTCATAACTTGGCTTTCAGAGTTTCCAGTTCCTTCTGCTTGGCATGTTCCATTACAACTCTCATTATCCTGTGGTGCCTTGACAATTTATGAAAGAGTTTCCATGAGATGATGCTTGTCCAAAGTTCAGGCCTTGCAAGTCAGTGAGTTTTCTTTTCCCACACATTTTATATTTTAACAGAAATGCTACTCGTGTTCTGACTTTGATGTTAAATATATTAGAGTTACTTTTGTGATAGTATGATTAATGATATTTTTCTAAACAGGACTCAATGGTGGGAATAATATTTCTGTAGCTGACCCAAAATAGACTTTACATTTTGTCTTTGTCGCTGATGGCATTATGTTCTGTATTTTCTGATCCTTGTTTTCTGCTACCATGTTTCTTTTATGGTACACTTAATAAACGGATTTATAATCCATTATCTGCTTCACCTTCTCTTGCACGTTATGCTTGGTTTTGCTAATTATCTGTGTCTATGATGACTGCTTTTCCTCGATACCTGAGAATACGGGACTTTGACATACAATGTATCTATCACTGAACATTATGGTTTTTTTGTTTCTTCCTCTTATAGTTCGTGGTATATAGTTTGTACCGGATATACTTATCAGAGTTGCTATTTGAGATTTTGAGACTGATGATTTTGCTTTGGGATTTATGAATATAATAATTTACACTATTAATTGTCAGCACCACCGAGAATGAGACTTACAGGTAATATAATTGTAAGAAGTTATAAGGCAATGGAGCTAGACACTTAAAAGATTTTGGGTCTTAGTTCTAGCCAAATGGTTTAATCTAGTTTTAGTGGCCCAGTTTGTATCACGATTTAGTAGCTAGTGGCAACTGAACCACTCTTGGCCTTGTCTGGTTTGATAGAGTTGGATCTGTTTGGTTGCCCATTGGTGTTACCCCTCCATTGATGGTTCATTCATTCAGTTATATTGTATATCATGTCTGGTTCATGAGATGGCTTTGCTGAAATGCCTGTGTACATTAAGAAGGATTGTCTAGGTTGGTTATGGTACCAAAATAATTGGTGTTAAGCTTAGGCAGACAACAGGTTATGTCCCCCATTTTGAATTGAAGCAGGATAGCCAATGTCAAACTCCAACCTTACTGACTCACCACCTGGTGCAATAAGTTACTGGGGTTCCAACATGACTTGGATGATACGTTACAAGTTCCTGATTACTTTATGCCGCCAGCTTTATGGTAGTTGCATAACAGGATGGATAGTTTACTTCAGTCTATTTAAACATGCTCTTAGATTTCAAGTATTTATCAAACTAAACCATGGATTACGGACTGGCTCATCAACCACAATAAAGTTATATTTATCTCCGGGGTTGTTGGATGTAGACCAGGGCAGGTTGGGTTGGTTTGAAGGTGAATCCTAGTCCTAGCTCCAACAACACGTGGAGCCCTCAGCTACAACTGGAGGCCGCCTTGCATCAGGTTTGTGCTTTCTAGAACCCTAATTTAACCTTACATCTGGTTTTGGCTATTGTTGGGTCTGTATCTGGCTTAGAGTAATGAAGATTTTTTGTTCTCGTCCTTTGTGTTGTACAGAAGTTGAGAGGGGTGATCGGAGCAGTTGATCAAACTGATGGTCTAATGAGAATAAAGGCAGCAATGAAAAAGTTGAGTATCGCCAGATTCAGTTAGGTTGGTATCTAATTACCCTAAAATCTGACGCCTTGTTAAAATACAGATTAAAAAACTGATTCCACTCTGCAACTTCTAACAGTGATTAAAATACAGGCTACTGTATGAACAAGACATAGAATGATGTTGCTGGAGTTCTTTTGGTATATGGGTGAAAGTTTATTGTAGAAGAGAAGGTGGTCCAGTAATTAGGATAGGACTGTTCATTAGCTTATTCCTCAGTACTGAGAATGAAAGTTGTGCTTTTACAGACATATCGTCATCACAACGGAAAATAGGGTAATGGGATAGAAGGAAGAGGTGGACCATGAGGACTCCAAGTTACATCCAGCCCTAGTTCAGCACTACTTGTGCTTTACTTGCTTGGAAAGGCTACCTTACCTATTGATGATCTTTGGGGACAGAATAATTGACCTTCTTACCATCCAACCTTCATCATCATGATTTTTCTTGCATAGGCACAGTCCCTGAGAGGAAAGGGCTGTGCCACAAGACAAACACACACACACCTCATGGACCACGACTCCTGAGCTATCCCATTAATCGTCCTTCTACTACATGATTCCATTCAGCATACCTAATTTTGTTTGTTGTGCTGTCTTTTTGGCCCCACATGGATGAAGAATCTTGAGGAGGAAAAAACAAAAGGTTATGAGATGTTTGATGAAGTTAATAAGTGATGGTTTTTTATATTGTCACGGACTTAGCAGATTTTGTCTAAGTCGTGCGGTATTTTTGTATGTCTGTTTGCAAAGGTCAGTCTTCCTGAAACCTCATATTGTCCCTTATGACCTATAAAAGAGAAAACATGTTAGAGAAATTGTCTCACTCGGGATCTATAATCAATTATTTCATTTAACACTTCAAAGTCAGTGCAAACTACAAATAGATTTTGCAAGTTATAAACGGTCGCACAACAAAATATCCAAAATGATCCATTATAGATCGAAATCTCCACAAGTGTCCACATGATATAATCTTTATTTATAAGTCAAAAATGATCATTAAATCCAACTAAAATGGGGCTGTCAATTCTTTGACTGTCCCTCTATATGTTGTGCAAAGCATAAACAAATAAAAAAACACAAGCATATATAAGCATTACATCGAATACCATGTTTATAATTTTGTTTATGATAATCTCCCCCACTTATTCCTTCGATGTCCTCGTCGAAGCATTTGTCGACGCTGCAACTCCTAGCATTTGTTGAATCTTCAATCTTTTACTCCAATTATAATGCACATCTTGGCTCCCAGCTACTCTTTGTTGTTGTTGTTGAGTAGTCGAATTTTTAATCCGTCATGCTGTTTCAACTCGTCAATGACTCCGACTCTAATGTGGGGTTGGCTGAGTTGTGTTGAACACTGTTGGTTCCTACGGATCCTTTAGATGAAGAAAACGACCATCCTTAGTATGCGTCAGTCTCTTAAATGCCTCATGCTACTTAAATTGGGTGGATGCCCATTGGAGCTTTAGCGAGCATCGCCTCGTAAACTTTTGAACGTTTTGGGTCATTCCTTTACAAAATTTGCCCATCGACTCTTTTTTCACTTAGTTGTTACTTTCAAGTAGGTTTGCATCACTTTCGCTTTTCATTGGTATTCTGTTGGGAAATGAAGCGGACAATCTACTCTTAGTAGCATCGATTATCATTGGTGATGATTTGATAACTATTATCTTCTATTAGATTTCTTCGAGGGGTTTTTGAACTTGTACAGAGCTTCTCTACTGGATATATAAGAGAATTGAGATACTCAGTTTCGCCCATTCTCTTAAGAGTTGAGAAGAAAAATGTTACTTGACTTCACTTGCCTCCTCGATGGTTATACTCCATGCATCGAGCTGGTTACTAATCTTCGTTTGCTCTTTGATCACACTTCTGAAGCACTCGAAATGTTTGCACTCTTTGCATTGAGTTAGCTACTGTGATTCATCTTCTCAATACCATTAAACTTTTGGAATGCAAGAAGTTTTCACCCCAACTTAGAGCAAGTTTCTAGTAGTTTTGCTCGCCTTTTGGGATTGTACTATCTTCTCCATCATCTTTGTCGCTTACTCTTGTAAGTCGTAAAGGTACAACACCATATACTGCCTACTCCGTTTCTTGGTCGAGCACTCTTGCATCAACCCGAAGTCCTCAACTTTCAGCTATCTTAATGAGAAGCTCGTTGACACCGATCTTACGAAGTTCCCTAGCCTCTACCCTTTAGCCTTGTCTCGGTATTTGGAGTTTGCCTCCGTATTATCCACCTCCTCGACCCTTTTCACGAACAAGCGCTCGCCCTCCATGAGAGCAAGGGATCGATGACTTCATGGAAGTCTCACTTTTATGGTACTATGACGCTGCCATACCCATGGCCCTACTATCAGTCGCCTTGCATCATCATCCATTTATTCGCAATCGGTAGATTTGCCTCTATGACACTCTTTCGAGTCCGCATTCATTCTAATCGATGCTTGGTTTTGGATAGCTAAGTGCCTCTAGACTCGTCGTCGCTTCCTCGCCCCTTTCGACCCCCTGCTTTAACACTTATGTGTTCTCTAAGCAGTTCCCCTTGGTCGATGGAAAGAGATACTACAACTCTCAGATATGACTTTTGCCATCATGTTGTAGGGTTTATATTGATTCCGTTCTCCTTAGCTTCCTTGATAGCAACGTTCGTTTACTCGGCCTTGTCCTCTGACTTACCGAGCTCCCTTAAGCAAATATGAGCTTTGAAGCAGTCCAACTCTTCAACCACTCTGATCATACCTCTGTATGATCAAGTCCCTCTCATGGGATTTACTGATACTTGCATTCAAACTTTTTCCTCGGCGGTACATAGCCCTCATATGCTGATGATTAAGGCTTTTATCCGATGTAAAATTTGATGCACGCACGGAAGACCTGCCTCTGCGATACCATAAATTCACTCCTTGAATCTATAGCCTTTCTTGTCCTCATATTGTTCACCGAAGTGGAGCTCCCAATAGCTCCCGATCATACATCCGTATGATATAGTCCCTCGTGGGACTATATTCATGTGTATCACATTGCCACGAACCGTTCCACCATGATTTGCTGCACCATGTCGCCTCTTGGTGACATCTCCATTGCATTTTGTTCCTTGTGGGATGAATTCAAATTGTGATACCTCCATATGTGGCCTCTGCCAACACATCACATGGCCTCTTCCACCTTCGATTGTGTTCGTTCCTTTGATAATCGACCTTCGTCCACCTGGTCTCGGTTCACACCTAGACGAAGCACCGCCCTAGGACAATCCGTCGCCTAGTAGCTCCCAAAGTCCATCGACTTCGCTGAAATTGGTGCACCATTATCTGGATCCTGGGCCTCTGCCTCTGTCTCTACCAACACAATATTCGCTACACACCACTTCCTTCATGACAACTTGATTGGCAGTACTGTGGCATATTCTTCAAGAGTACTCGCCTTCATATCCTTTTGCCTCGTGCCAAGGCTTTCTGAACCCAACTTTGCCTTTGCAAGCTGAGTCTCGTTAATTTCTCTATCAAATGCTTCTCTGAGATAAGGTGTATGTGCCTCGAAGCTCCCTTCGTCTTTGGCACCATGCAGGATGAACCCACTCCATCAGAATGAGGGACTCATGGAACGACATGATCTCGCTCTTGCCTCTACAAGAGTTCAAGTCCTTGACCTCTGTCCAAGGAAAGCTTTATGCATCTGTTCAATGTTCCACGGGTCAACCCTCTATTGAGTCTGATCTGCACATTGACTCCAAGTGTGCCTTCATTTGTGTTGCCTTGGGTAGCTCCCCCACTTGATCCTGTAATGTATCCCCCAAATGTATTATCTCAAGCGAGATCATGCGACGACTCCTTACCACTCGTTCGGTCCGTTGAGTTTTGTGAAGTTGTTTCGAGGTACTCCTCCTCAACTTGTGCGGTCTGTTGCATATGGTTCTCCCCCTGGAGAGTCGGGACTTATCCCTCTTGGATCTATATGTACCGTTGGAGCAACTTCTCTCTTCGCTTCATTCTCTTTAAAAGTTTCGGAGATCACCATCCTCTTGGACTACTCCGCCTTGCTGAATAAATTGTGCATTGTTTTGCCTCCCACAAACACACTTGTTAATTACGACTCCATGTCAATGCGGCCCCCGTACCCCTTAAGGCCTAGCAACATGTTGAACTCACTGCATATTTCAGTCTCCTACGGACGTATCCTTCTCATGTTGAAGAGAAAGTTTCAATGCTCCATGGCACCAAGTTTCGGTCGCCTTGGGATGGCCACGAACACTTCATCGTTCGCATACAAGCCCTTGTATGAGTACCGAATTCTTCGAGTTAGCAATTCCTCTCATCTTTGTGAGCTTTGCATGACTCTTTTGGTCGCTGAACAACTTATTCCACCTTGTATGGTTTCATCATTTACCAAGCGCCTCTCTTGTCTTGAGCACCATCAAGTATGGTTGCCAACGTTGAGATGTAGTTCAAACTCAACCATCCCAACCTTTGTGCGCTACGTATTCTTCCCAGCTTGCTAGTCCTCATGGTGACTCTTGCGCGAAGGCTTGGCCATTTCTCTAAATGCCAATCTCAGATATCCGCTTTTTTAAGTGACTCATTTGCCCTACATCTCCATGCCCGTTTTCTCTCAAACAATCGCGCGTGCTAGCTGCCCTCAAGCAGCCCCGCTAGGTCCCCCACGTTTGCATGCCAAGTGTTTCTATAAGTGCTTGTCCCGCTTTGATACCATATGTTACGGACTTAGCTGGTTTTGTCTAAGTCATGCGGTACCCTTGCGTGTCCATCCGCAAAAGTCAGCCTCCCCGAAACCTCATATGATCCCTTACGTACAACAAAGGATCCAAAATGACCCACTATAGTCCGAAATCCCTACAAGTGTCCTAATGACACAACCATTATTTATATATCGAAAACGGTCGCCAAACCCAACTAAAATGGGACTGTTAAGCATTCGACTGTCCCTTACATGTTGTGCAAAGCATGAATAAACCAAAAGACATGGACATACATAAGTATTACATCGAATATCTCGTTTATAATTTTGTCTGTGATAATATGTTGTGGGGATTTCATGATATGATTGTTCGTGATGTTTCAGTCGGTCCGACGTAGTTATAGGCCATGTGTATCGAAGTTCATCAGAAATGGCTAGGAAGGTGATTCGAGTGTTCATTGATGGGTCGACATGCTAGAAGATTAGAGTCGAGTGGGGTGTTTGACCCGATCCCTCCAACGCTGACCCGATCCCTCCAACGCTCATTAAGATTGAGTGGAAAGTGAGGTCAAAGGTGAACCGTGAACGTGGGTGATGATAAATTAATGATCTTTATAGGATGTTGGGCCCAAGGAAATATTCTATAGTGTTGATAGGATATTTTGTTTTGGGCTTATTATTGCTGTTGGGATTGGGTGATTGTCATATCATCCGGGTCTCACTCCATGTGGAGCTAATAGCGTGAGCTGTGATTGAGGGGGGTGAATTCTCCCCTTATCAGGATGTTTGATTGGAAAAAATTACTGGGAGCTGAACATTATTCTATGAATCTCTCAGTAAAATATATTTGTTGTTTTATTTTTTATTTTCTGATAGAGAGCATTGTGACCAATCAAACATGTTATCTATCAAGGATGACCAAGCCAAGCTATCTATCAAGTTCCCCCAAAGAGGTAGCCCAAATGGCACTGTGACCACATGACCACGTATTAATAAACATCTACACAGAGAGCATTTGAACAATTTATGATATGATGATCCTGTTTGTCATATGGTATGTATCTTTCATTTGTTCTCAACATTTGTCTCTTGTTCTCATCTACAGGTTATAGGAGACTCACATTTGTCAAGGCTCGACATCAATGCTCATGAGAACCCTTTGATTTCATCTCCCCTCTCAGTCAAGTCAGAGAAAAGCTTGGCCCTTTGAAATAGCTGCCATGCAATGCCAGGTCAGTAGTGCCTTCACCTTGATTATGGTTAAAGTCTTTCAATCGCATGCATCAGTAGGCGCTTCTCCAACACCTTAAAACTAAAGAAGGGTCACAAAAAAAAAAAAATCCCATAAAAGAGAAAAAATTGGTGATGGTGTTGGCATAGAGTTGAAAGGTTTATTAGCACGCCATGACATTTGCATCCATGACAAAGATCCATTGAGCTAGACCATCGATTTGTTCGTAGTCTTAGAATGTTTATCAATGAATTAGTGATTTCAATAGACGTTCGGACGAAGTAAGATGAGACTCTTACGGTCTCATCACAAAAAGGAAAGAGTTCCTTTCCAAAGTCACTACCAATTTCAAACACCAAAGAAAACTATGAGACTTTTCCTTGGACTGTTCCCTTTTCTTTCCGATACTTGAAACCATATCCTAAACAGTTGTCCCTTTACATAAGTACCAAAAAGATCAGCATCAAGAAAGAAGCCTCTCTTTTTCCCACGCTGAAAGGTACTACTCACCACAACTTTCCACCTGCTCTGATATCAATACAAAACTATGATATGTATAATAATAGTGTCTACAAGCTCATAGTCGCCAAACGTGTCTCCCACCTAAAGTTACTATTCTATTTGGGCAATGCTGCCAGCCATGCCTATTGCTTTGCTTCTCCATGCACGTTATCGACTTATAGGGGCTACATCAGGACTTACCAAATAAACAAAGGTGAGTAAGTAGATGGATGTCGTGTGATCTTCGTACCATCATGCTTGGCATGTCAAAAATATGTAACCCGGATCAACCAAATTAAGCCTTTGAGACTAATCCACAAAATCTCGCCTTCATCATTTCATTTGCTAGCTAAACTTCTATCTTTTCATTTGCTATCGTATCTGATCCATCCCTTCTTTCGATCTTTTTCATTTGCTAGCTAAACTTTAACCCCATTGCTCAACTACACATGACCGCCATGCTTATTCTATATTGGAACGTGTAAGACTCTGTCAACAGCCCCCATTGGAGAGGATGTTGGAAAATGAATGAATCCCTCTTGGAGCTATTACATGATCTTTGTCTAGTTTATATACCTTCTTGGGGTGATCCAACAATTTGTCTCAAAAAGGGCTTCTTTAGAGTTGGTAACCGGATTTCACGCATATCTTATTTAGAAGAATCGAGGTTTGTCTTCAATTGCAACTTAGATTGACGTATTCGTCTGTTTCTTCTTTGAATAACAAGTAACCTTTTGTGTGTTGACAGTTTGTGATCAAACAATGTGATCATATGTCAAGACAACGCATCAAACAGTTTGTGTGTTGACTTTGGTTCACAATCACAGTTTCTTGCCCATTCTTGAGGTAATTTAGATGACACGCTATTGGAGTGGAAGAGATGCACGTCTATGAGGATGGCAGTGCCAAGCTACTTATGACACTGTTCACATACAAAGTTGACATGAACGAATTTTTCACACTTTGTTCTATCAATAATAACGCATTCGTAGCAATAAGAATATATAGTCCCATTTCAAGAAGGGGTGCTCCTAGTTTTTAATTTTCTTATTATCTTTTTTCTTCTCTCCTTTTTTTTGGTCTGACATTGTTAATCGGTGCTTTCATCCTATTATGATCGTCTTTGATTAGTTGACTTACTATGATTGCATGTATTCGATCATATTGCCTTTGTCTTCCCTCTTATTTGACTCTCTCGGTTTATCTTTATCTATGTCTTTATTGTTATAAAAAAAAAATCTTGAAAGAAAAAATTTTGAAAAAAATAAAATAAATAAATAAATAAATAAATAAATAAATATATATATATATATATATATATCATAAATGGTATTAATTCAGAACTCTCTATCTATGAATATTATAATTCATTTTGTTTCTTTATATGGTCCTTTCCACGGCCGATGCTTTAAACTCGGTGAGTCCCCCTAGTGTCCAACTTCAAAGGATGACGCCACACGGGCGGGCGAAGTCAAGTTATGCCTCTTACGTGCGCCTCCAAAGTCAAACCGACTAGGTCCCGCTTCTGGAGTTTAAGTGCCGCACAGGGAGCGAAGCACAGCCGTGCCGTCTACCTCACTGACTGTGACGCGACCGCCACCACGTGGGAAACCGCCCCGCGCCGTCCCTCCGCCCACGGCTGATCTAACGGCGCCCAACCGATGCTCTCCACGCTTCCTCCACCGCATCTCTCATGCTGACGCACGAGTGACGTCTCTCCCTCTCTCTCTCTCTCTCTCTCTCCCCCCATCTTCTCCCTTCTCTCTCTCGTGACTTGCAGTAGCCAAAGATTAGACAGGAGACACGCACTGTTGTCCCTCGTTGTTGTTCCCTTCGCAACCCTTGAAAAGCACAGAGTCCCTCTCCTTCTCCACATCCTTACCTCATTCCCTTCCTCCTCCCAATGGATAGACCAGTGCAAGAGACGATGCTTTTGTGCTTAGCGGACGACACGGAATCGACAAACCCGATCAAAGAGGTGGATTTCTTCTCCCAGAACCGACGGCAAGATGTCGCCGAAGGCCGTCAAGGAGACGCGGAAGACTCGCCGGCTCATGGAGCCACCTACGTTCACGTAAGTCATCACAACGTTGGTTTCTCCATCTCTATATCTCATCTTGAGTAGACCTGCGATGAGTGTCTCTTTGCTGCTGTGCAGACTGGGTTAGATCTTCTGACAGTGAATTCTCAGGCCAGCAAAGAGGAGAAGAAACCCAAAAACAAGGTGAGTTGCTATAGCTTTCTTGGTTGGATGTGATAGATCCATAGGGTTGGGACAACCCAATTAACTCTTTTGGATCCATAGAACAAGATCGTTCTTCTAATCCTAGTGGAATTTGGATCTTCTCTTTTGTTGTCTGGAGTTGCAGTTAACTACGCTTCGGATCGAGCTAATCCGAGTACGCGACGAGAACCGGAGACTAAGAAGCATGATGGATCAGCTCACGCAAAGTTACACTGCCCTGCAGTGTCAGCTTCTTCAAGTAATGCGACAACGAGAACACGAGATCTGCCCTACACAGGTCCTTTTCTTGTCATCATCCCCTGCTTTTGATGCTTATATTCTCTTATTTTCTTGTCATACTCGTGTGTTTGATCATATGTAGTCTATGTCCTTCGATGACATGTAGTTCTTCTCATAGGTTGGCAAGATGTGTGTGTCTGTGCCAGAAGGAGAATCATCAGCACACCAATTTATGCAACCTCAGCCAACTCGCATGTGGTCGATCAATGGAAACTCCAAGGACGACGACGACGACAGGGAACACTCATCTTCGCTCAACATAAGCTCTAACGATCACAGCATCATTCCTTCTGCAGAAAGAGTCGATGTTTTCTCGGAGGGTAACAATGGCCCCATGCCAATGCAAGAATCAAGCTGCGCTGATACGTCATCTGATCTCCCACGCCGGAGAGCAAGAGTCTCGGTGCGTGCTCGATCGAATGCACCAATGGTAATACAACGCTCCGTAGTTTCTGCATCAATTGCTGCTGCTTCTGCTGCACGATTACAGTGAGAACTGTGGCTATGTTGAACTAATCAGAAGCTTGTTGTGGTTTCCAGATCGGTGATGGGTGTCAATGGAGGAAGTATGGTCAGAAGATGGCCAAGGGAAATCCTTGTCCACGGGCCTACTATCGCTGTACTATGGCCGTCGGATGCCCAGTTAGAAAGCAGGTAGAGCAATCGAATCTGAGTTCAACATGTCCAATGTGAAGAACTGTCAAATCTTTACTTGGCTACGAAGTTGTCATGATCTCACATAGATCGAATGGTGCGATAGGTGCAGAGATGTGCAGAGGACAAGACACTGCTCGTAGCCACCTACGAAGGCAACCACAACCATCCCCTCCCGCCCGCCGCCAAAGCGTTGGCGAGCACCACGTCGGCGGCGGCGGCCATGCTGCTCTCCGGCTCCACCGGCAGCGGGGGCTTTCTGCACCCCTTTCCCCATGCTTCCACCATGGCGCCGCTGTCCGCGTTCCCCACCATCGCCCTCGACCTGACGCAGTCCGTGAACCCGCTCCAGCAGCTGCCGCAGGCGCACCCTGCGGCCGTACCGCTCGCCATGCCTCTCTTCATGCACGGCCACCCGCAGAAGCCGCCGCAGGCGTTGCAGTTGGGTCTGCAGCGCGGCGCGATGGTCGACACTGTGACCGCTGCCATCACTACTGATCCAAATTTCGCCGCAGCCTTGGCCGCCGCTGTCACGTCCATCGTGGGATCGGCTCCGAGAAGTGCAGCCGGTGCCTCTTCTGGGCCTCACGTCGTGCCGGGATCTCCTCAGCTTCCCAAGTCCTGCACCACCTTCTCTACTAATTAGAGGTTCCCCCATTGTCATCTACAGCTCAACGTAAGTCCAGTGGACTTATCAGTGTTTCATTCAACAGAGCAAGACCATAGTTTTAGACAAGGAAAAAGGAACAATATAAACAGATATCCATCAATCTATATAGTACATAGACATCAATTTATATACACTGATACCAAATATTATAACCTGGGCCTAATAGATTTAATTGACCCATCAATTTTGTTTGAATTAAATCATTAATTTAAATATTTAAATTAAAATTAATAAAAGTATACTTATTAGATCTTTATAAATTAATCTTAATTTTTCTCCAAGTAGAAGGAACAGCAAATTTGGCTGAATCTCAAGTGAATGCACAAAGTTTGCAGTGACATTCCACAACTGTACAGTTTTAATGTGAATGCCAAAGACAAATTAGAATATGACAATACTACACTGCAAGAATCAACTCTTTGTTCTTAGAGGCAGCTGTGGGCAGGTGTTTTTGACCCATCTGGTCAAGCTGGAATCATGAAATCTGGTTGGTTCCACAATGAATACAAGCTGCATCCTGTTCTTTAATTCTTGGTTAAAGGGTACCCAAAGTTGAAACTTTCAAGCACTGCCTACAACCACAAGCACCAGAGGCAGGCAGGTGTTTGGATTACTCACTTTTCTTTCAATCTATTCTTTTCTCAAGGAGTTTAGAGATCAATAATTCCAAGAATTACATATTATTGGAGCAGAATACTTATGAAAAATAATAACAAGATATTGAAATATGATAAGAAAAATATTTATCAAATAGTGGCTCGAATTAGTAATGAGATGACAGGATCAGTCAACATTCAACATTCATGCTTAGCTTATTGTAAAAGATTATCTTAGACATAATAATCAAGATTAATTATTATTTATTAAATTTATTTTATCATTATCAAAAATTATTTTGAATGTTGGAGGGACGATTTCAGTGTTCATGTAGGTCGACCGTGGAGAACACATCCAAATCTATCTTAATATCTAAATCTTGACATCAGATTTCTTGCGTATACGACTTTCAATCTGAATCAAATTAATTCGGACAATATCGGTATCCATCACATCATAACAAAACTTATATTCAAATTTTTAATCTCTCCCAATTTCATTTATCAGGTTTTGCCCCCTCAAATGGACCTCACAAAATAAAAGCACCAAAAGGAGATGAGTCATCATTCATTTTTGTTGTGTCTTGATTCTCTAACTCTTCCTTTGTTAGTATAGTATTTCCTTCCAAGCAATTAATGTTTATAGTAGTGTTGGCATTGTTGCTAAGCTTGGTCTTTGATGAACATTAGTCGGAGAGACCAATGGAGAGAACAATGATGCCAACTCTCTGATCCGTGAATGCTTGTCCGCTCTAGAATCGGTCCTACTCTTACAAAGTAGACCCAAAAATTATCTTTTGTTGGAGTGATTCACCAACTCTACTATTGATCATATAGTATCTGGTTCATATGTATTAATCCTTTTGAGTCATTTTCACTTTTGTTCTTTTTTACCTACCATATATTATGATTATTGATCGATTAAAATCGAATTCTGATCAGACAAACTCATAATAAGAATGTTTCTTACAAAAAAAATTCAATTTTGGTGGTATCAAGAAGTTTATGCAGCAGATATAAGATGTTGACAATTATCTCATAGGAATAGAGTCCATGTTGCTGATTTGCAAGGATGCTGTTCATCATCCTGAGCATTTTCTGAGGTGAGAGGTGGCACCACTGAGTTGATGCCCATCCACAAGCTGCAATCTGGCAACTGCTTCAGTAGATCCTCAGGCAATTTGGTCATTTGATGCCTCTTTTGATGATGCTTTTGCTGTTCATGGTGGGCAACTCTGTTCTTGGCCAGGACTGAGTACCAGTGGGTGGATAAGGTTCTCCACACTTGTGATTTCTTTTCTGCAATCAGTGTTAGATCCCTTGTGATGATATGATACTTGACAAGAGAAGTGCTTTTGCAACATCAAGTCAAAGCATTAAAATTGAATGATATTTCAGATGAAGCATCTCCCATTCTCATTCTATCCAAAATGCACTCTCTCTTTTTTCCTCTGTTAATATTTCATCTTAGCTTTGTGGGCCAAAATTGACTTATCTCAATCTTACATCCCTAAATATGACAAACAAACATATCTATTTTAATTATACATATTATTTACTTATTTTGAATGTCATTTGGATATATAAGAGTCATTTTTCATAGGTAAGCTATCATTTGACTCGCATATACACTTACTATGTCATATGATTATTATGTATCTATTCTAGAGATATTTCTAATGAATTCAAGATCTTGTAATAAACTACTATGATCTTTACCCACTAGATTAGATGATATCTTTAGTATTATCAAACAGTATAAGCCTCAATCATTATGTATGGAAATGGAATATCGAGTGGACCATTGTTCTCTAGTAGATAATTATTTATTTTAATTTGACTCTTCACATTAAATAATTTATATCAGTAATATATATTGATATTAGTAAACTCAAATAAGTGAATATTGAAGACAAAATCTAAAGCGAGTTCATATTTCTTAGATGCAATAATTTTCCTTGTCACTTATAAATGGATGAATAGTAGATTCATAATTATGAATTTGATTTTTTTCAAACATAAATTAATTCCATATGACTTCCTATCACACTATAAAATATCTTAACATAAAAAAATATTATTTATCAATTAATTTTAATTTAAATTAATCTTTTTAATGTTATCATCGTACGATCAACTCCTCGGAATTCATCAAATGAGTTTTGTCGGACACGCCTTATTCTATTATATATATAACATAATTCTGTCATGGATGAGTAAGGAAACTCGAATCGGGGATACCCGATGGCGGAGTCCCGTCACCGCCACTTGCATCCTTTCGCTTCGTCTTCCCCGCCCAAACCCTAACCCTTATCGGTGTCGATCAGATCTCATCCAAGGTGCCAGTCCCATGGATCGCCGCCACCGCGACGACAGCGCCGACAACGGCGGTGACGCCAATGGCCAGCGGGAGAAGCGGCCCCGGCCCGCCCCTCGTGCCATCTCCGCCGCCGAGATCGCAGAGGAGTTTGCCCACCACGACTCCTCGGTTGCCCGCATCAATAACGGCAGCTTCGGTAGCTGCCCGGCCTCCGTCCTCGCGGCGCAGCGTTCGTGGCAGCTGCAATTCCTCCGTCAGCCCGACGAGTTCTACTTCAACCGCCTCCAGCCTGGGCTTTTCCACTCCCGCGCCCTCGTCAAGGAGATCATCAACGCTGCCGACGTCGATGAGGTTGCCCTCGTCGATAACGCCACCACCGCTGCCGCCATCGTCCTACAGCACGCCTCCTGGGCCTTTGCCGAGGGCGCCTTCCGCAAGGGCGACGCCGTCGTCATGCTCCACTACGCCTACGGCGCTGTCAAGAAGTCCATCCATGCCTACGTGGCCCGCGCCGGAGGTCACGTCATCGAGGTCCCCCTCCCCTTTCCGGTCTCCTCCAACGAGGAGATTGTCCGCGAATTCCGAAAGACTCTGGAGCTCGGGAAGGCCAACGGCCGGCGGGTCCGGCTTGCCGTGATCGACCACGTCACCTCCATGCCTAGCGTCGTGATCCCCGTCAAGGAACTCACGAGAATCTGTCGCGAGGAGGGCGTGGATCAGGTGTTCGTGGATGCCGCCCATGCCATCGGCAGTGTAGAGGTCGATGTGCAGGATATTGGGGCCGATTTCTACACGAGTAATCTCCACAAATGGTTCTTTTGTCCCCCATCCGTCGCCTTCTTGTACACCAACAAGTCTTCTGCCTCCTCTTGTTTGCACCATCCGGTGGTGTCCCATGAGTATGGCAATGGCCTTCCTCTGGAGAGCGGATGGATCGGTACCAGGGATTACAGCTCCCAGCTTGTAGTGCCCTCGGTTGTGGAATTCATCGGTAGGTTTGAGGGTGGGATTGAAGGGATCCGAAAGCGGAACCACGAGAAGGTTGTAGAGATGGGCAAGATGTTAGCTGAGGCATGGGGGACGTTTCTTGGGTCTCCCCCGGAGATGTGCTGCAGCATGATCATGGTTGGATTGCCTGGTTGTTTAAGAGTCTCTAGTGAGAAAGATGCGATGAAGCTGAGGAGCTTCTTGCGAGAGAAATTCAAGGTTGAAGTTCCAATTTACTATCAGCCGCCCAAGGATGGGGAGGTCCTTGAGAAGGACGGGAACAATTGTGTCACTGGTTATGTACGGATTTCTCATACTGTGTACAATGCCGAGGGTGACTACCACAGACTTAGAGATGCCGTTCACAATCTGGTAGCTGATGGATACAACTGTGATATGCTTTCATCCAAATGAGAAGGTGCAGCAACTCCAACTATCAGTATAACTTCACATTAGTTGTCATTGACGTATGACATGGATTTTGTCTGTCACATAATAATTTATGTAGCATGCGTTGTACTTCAAACAGTTGGTCTACATTGCTCCAAGCCATGCTAGCATTAGCTTTCATCGATTGCTCCAGTGTCAAGGGGAAATGCTTTGCTTTTGACATTGAGAATTATGATATAAGCCGGTCTACCTCGTCTAAATTGCAAAGATGCTGTGCTTTTTCATGTGGAACACAGCAATTGTGACTAAAGATTGTGTCTTAGGATAACGGTATTTGGATTGGCCATAAGCATGTTTCCAGAAATCTCACTTTTCAGGACTCCGGATATTTTGTGGATATACAATAACACAATCTTGATTTATTTGACTTGAACTTTGTTGTCCAGGAGAAACTTGTTAGAGTAAAATTTGTGGTTAAAACCCGAGGTGCAACCATTTTACCACATCGTATACTGGATTTCATGACTTAATTTGCCATATTCCAAGTAACCCATGTCTATATATTTGTAGTAGATCAATCCAATTATACAATGATTCTAGTTTGATTGTTATCATGTAATCTCTATTATCTAACTATGTCTCTCTATTCACCTGTCTCAAATAGCAGTTTGTGGTAGTCGATGCGGCATATAATGATGGTTGATGAATCAAGAGAGAAATTCAGATGGATTTCTTTGTCATGATTTCTCTGAGTACACTCTTATTGTTGTATATCATTTCATTATAGTGAGCTGGACAATATGGTAAGCCAGTAAACCGTCTCAGGGACACCTGGACTGTGGCAAGGCCTACGAAACTCTGTTTTGTCCATAATAATGCTTGATTAGGAGGAAATGACACATGACATGGGTCAAAAGAGATCATAACTTAGTGAAAACTGCAAGCTATAATGTCCTGACTACTTGGGACTGGCCGTGTGAGGCTTTTTCCATCACTGAACTTTGTACGAAGTAATATCCTTAGTTAAATTAAAAATATGTAAATCTTTTATTTGTAATTTCTAATAAAGTCTTCTTAAGATTTCCTCTACCTCTCAGAAAACTAAGCTCATATATTATCAAAGGAATTTCGTATTGGTATATCTTGTCAATTCTTTTTGTGCAAGGTCTTAGTGATGCATAATTAGTTAACTGATGGTTCTTGTTCTTGTTATAATGTTTATTGTTTGTATGTTATAAATAGGTGTGATTTTCATCTGAAAGTTGCTTTGGAATGCATTCCTATGATTATGTGGACCTTTTGTTGTTGAATTTGAGGCATCTTATGCAACAGAGTTCGGAAGGCATATCTTGTGATTTTGTAAACTGAAGAAAACATGATCAAATTAGCATATGTGGTATGTTTAGTATAGTTATACTGATTATGGGGGCTGTGCATCTTTTGTAATGAATAATAAAAAAATCCAAGTGGGTGAAACTTCAGCTTTTTGCAAAATTTTGTAAACCAAAAGGTATAAAGCTTCTAACTTTTGATCAGTGGATGATAAGGGACAGTTTGTCCCCTAGACCAATGTGTGAAAGAAATATGAAATGCCGCATTGTTTCCATTCATCTTTATTGGGTACTTAGTATATTGGTGCTCATGTAGAAATGACTTCTTTGAAATATCTTTAATTGTAATATTTTTTCTGCTATTTTTTTCTGGACAGCAATAGTTGTGCAACCACAAAAGTTATGACAGAACTGCAGCATTGTTGGCTTTGAACATATTCAATAATTTAATGACAATTGTCGGTCACTCGCCATTGCCCTTCAGGCCTTGCCTTTTGCACAAGCTTATGAGGTGCATGTCTAAGTCATTCTCGTTGATATCTCTGAGCCTCAACAAGAAGAGGCTCAATATCCAAGTCATACCGTTGGATGCAAAACTTATTTTCCTTTTCTGTAATGCATCCGCTTCTTCCTGAAACCAGCATAGAATATAGAGAATTGAGTGAGTTACAAAAGTTAATTAAGTTAGTTGTTGCATTAAAAAACTAAATTTAGGTGTTGAATTGAACCAATGAGTCGTTGCATCTTTTGAACCGTTCAAATAGCAGCGTAGTTACACATATAGCATACTGTTTCACTGTTTCTTTAACACATGTACCTGACTTCTGTTTAATTTGTTTAACATCCACGAATGCATGGTATTGCCAGCACGAATGAGATAAATATTATCTTTTTGCTCTTCCTTTAATCATACATATCTTTCTGTTCCAGCATGTACATTTTGTCTTTCTGCTTATTTCCTTTAGTTAGTGTCAGAAAGAATGAGCAAATTAGAAGCATGTCCTAACATGGCTAGATTCATTAAAGCGCCATGCCCCCTGCAAAGGATGTTATTGAGTTCATCTGATTTGCTATTTATCCATTTTCTCAGATATATATGTAATAAACGCAATTGAGTTCACAAGACTATCATATTAGATCCTAATTTGATGAGCTACAAGCATCCTTTGTCGTTACATTTTTGCACTTTTGTGTTGCATAAGGACTTTTTGTTTCTGGGAATAACTGCTAGATAAATTGATTGTTCTTGTCATAGAAAACTTGGAATTTGTTCACTTGTAAGTGGCTAATTGATAGTTATTCTTGGTCTTCTGTGAGCTTCTCCAGTCAAATGGTTTTTTGGATTGATTATTCACATTTGTTCTTGGGAAGAACTGTACATAATAGTGTTTTTTTTTATATTTTGGAGAGACAAGATCGTTTGTAGTGATATTACTTCTCAGATATAACTTGTTACCTGAGAGGCTTCTAGGTGGCAATATATATGACAGGCACCTCTCTGTCCTGCTTTTGTGTTCTTGGGAATCTTTTAGTAAGATTTAACATACCACCATTATAAAATTGCTGGTAATATAGCATGCTTTATGACAACACCATGTTCTTGTAGTCGACTCTCGATTCATGCTAGTCAAATAAGCAAAGGTTTTGGGTGCCTTAGGGAAGGATCTTAGTTGAAGGATGATTTGGTTGTACATAAGTAAAAACTTCTTTCAGAGAAAAAGCAACCTCTTATTCTGTCATGTTTAGTTGAAATCAATCCTTTTGGTTCTTTCATCTTCCACTCATACATCATCTGCATTTCTGTGTTCCTTTCTGATTCAAAAAGCAGAAAGTGCCGGTAAAAGTTCTATATCTGTGGCCATATTTTTTAGGCAGGATCAATATTGAATTCAGACTTTTGGAGGAATCATTCCTTTATTTTATGGTGACTCACCAGCCTCTTGTTTCTCTAGAAGTCGGTATGAGTCTATAGGTAGTCTGCAGAGAGGATGATGACATCAAAATCCCAGGAGGATCTAGGAGGGTGTTGGGAAAATAGTATCTGTTTGATTGGAGGAACTTATGACCTGGCTTGATTTCATCTTGTACAGGAAGCTTGGTAGCTGGAGGTTGGAGTTAAATCCGGTAAACTCTTTCACAATCTCTCATTTGCTCTGAAGAACTATTTTGACACCAGGTTTCCTTGAAAGTGGAGGTCTGCTTCAGGCCATCACATATGCAAAGCTACATGGATGTTGGCTTTTATCGCAGTACTTTTTGATGCAAAAACAATGTCAATTTAGTTACACTTCATGATCTTGAAATTGTCACTGGACATGTTCTTTGAAAAGTTTTCTTTATGGCATCAATGAGTCTGGTTCTCAAAGACAGTACAAAAGAATGCAATATGCGCATTCTTTTGTACTGTCTCAAAGTTGAAAGAGAACATTAGGTTTCTTTCTGAAAAGGAAAGGTGACCTGATGAAGTCTCAGCTTGTGAGATCTGTGAGTGTCTGTTTGTTGACTGTTTGTGCTCCCAGTTCTGCCTCAACTGTCTTTACATTTTTCATGTGGTTTTCACTGATATCAGAAACCTTCTTTTTCACAAGGTTTATGTCATTAGCTAATTATATATTATCATTTGTATTTGAATCATATTAGATCATTATAGTTTTAAAAATGAAACAAACAATCTCGTCGATCATGATGTCATCAACTGAATTGATGAAAAACACAATATGATGTCGTCAACTGAATTGATGGAAAACAGATTGATGTGAAAGATACGGTGTTAGAATGATGTGAAAGTGATGAAGAAAAAAAACAATTTTATTAGTAAAAATATAATTTTAAATATTTAAAATATTTTTTTAGTCGTTATTTTCGTATCAATTCATGTGATTATAACTAATGATATTAGGATAAATAAAGTTATAGAAATCGTAATGCTAATAGATTTCGTGATGTTAAAAGTTCGTTGAATTTTATGATCATGCCCAAAGAAGAGGGGTTTACAAAGTTAAAAATTGGCAATTTTACATATATAAATTATAAAATTATGTATATATATAATTCAAGTAATAAAAACATTAGAATTAAAAAAATTCAGGTTAACCACTTTTAGATCAGGTCAGCTTTAGTTAAATTCCAGTTAAAATTCTGTTAATATAAGAATAAAAATCTTCTTATTTAATAACATATATAAATCATATAATATATATATTTCGAAGTGTATCATTGCCAATTAGACTTTCAACAAATAGTGCAATAACAACTAACTAAATATAGTGGTTTAGAATGCTAAATTTAGATTAAGAACGATGAATATAGACATCACCGAAATTGGATGTCTATATATACACACGCACACAAAATTCTGTTTTGACGTTCTTCCGCTCCTTCGTTCGCCCTCTTCCTTCGTCGTTCGTTTGGAAGGAAGCCCTCGATCGAGTAACGGCGCCAAAGATCCACTCTTCTCCCTCCCCCTCCTCCCTCCCGATCCAAACCCGTAGGATCCGATACCATGGCTGCCGCCCAGCCGGAGAACTCGGAGGCGCCCAGCTCATCGCCGTCGCCTAGGGTCGCGAAGCCGAACGGCAACGCCACTACCGAGATCTCCTCCGTCCACGACGGTGAGCCCTCCGACCGCAAGGAGGTTGATGCTCTGGTAAATTGCATTGTTCCGATGTTTCTTGGTTCGGATGTAAATGGGTTTAGGGATGCCGGTTCTTTATCTCGATTGTGTTGGTAGACACAGGCCCTCTCGACGAGGAGCGAAGAGTACCGCTTGCTGTTCCGTCTTCCTCCTGATGAGGTGGGCGGGTTTCGAGTACTTATCCTGACGGAACATCGTAATCCTTGTGCTAGTTTGAATAATGGACTGTTGTCTGAGGCAGTCTGTTGTCTTCTTGCCCTTTGAAGGTTTGCTTTCGCGTGGATCACTTGTTAGGGTGACGTTTTCTCTCCATAGATAAATAACAGTGGACTAGATGATGAATTTCTGCACGAACAAGCATTTATACCAGTACTGCTAGGTGCACTTGTATCCGAGAAAATTAAGATTTAATTTAGAGTTCACTAGGAGTCTTGTTATTCTTTTCTTTTCGTAGTAAATACATTCTTATATTTATAGGTGATGCAGAGTACATAATTGATTTTTTAAAAAAAATGAAATATATTTCCATTATATTAAATGGCATGCATGATCCTCACACGAGGATTGGAATCTAAAATTTATCACTTGTGTAACAATGCACTAATCAGCTCGGATGTCTCAATAGAGACAGTACATAATTGATATGATCATTAGGATGGTACAGGTTAAACTTTCTGTTTTAGACGTTCAAATTTTTCCTTGAAGTTCTAACCAAAGACTTTGATAAACTACTGCTAGGACCTTGTTGTATTTTATGCTTGAAGGTTTGAATATGAGTCTGTTCACAACTTTCTCTTGAGTTGAACTGTAAGAAATATGACTAGCTGTCTTCTTTTGTCTTACTGACTTTGATGTGTCACTTGGAATCATTAAATTGTGTATACAGAGGCTGATTTATGCCCTTTCTCGTGGAGGAGGTGCTGTCTTTTCCCTGTGAAGACATCTTCAGTCTCTTATCTCTCGAAGTCTAATCCTTTTATTCTGTAATAAAGCTTAATGTCTAAAATACGTGCACATACTACATTTTTTTTTTAAATTTCTGATGTAGTGCTTATGGGATTGTTTATTATGTAACTTCCCTTGCAACCATCCTTTATTATTGTATATTTGTAATGGATGGTAGGTGCTTTTATGTTTTCTTTTCCCTTTGGAAGTCTAGCAAGATATTCTGATATGTTATTATTTGGGACAAAGTTTAAATGGTTTAAATAAGATGTCATGGCATTCCAGATCTTGTATGTGCTTCTAATCACTTTTCTTAGTCCATGAAACAAACTTTATCACCCCACTTCTGTTTTTCAGGTTTATGCTATTTCTGAATATTGCATTCTTAATTTTTTACATTATATACGTAGGTTCTTCTTCAAGATTTTAACTGTGCCCTCCAAGAAAATATTTTTCTTCAGGTATTTCTGCTATTCATTTGCTTTCTGTCATACTGAATTATGTGATTACCAAATGACTTAATCCTTTTCATTTTCTTTCATTGATTTATTTGAGATTGTCAGGTTCAAATGCCACCATTTTGCTCATGATGGTAACAAATGTTAGGTTTGTAGTAATTTGTTGATCTTCTTGGGTTTCACTGCAGGGTCATATGTATTTGTTTACCCACCACATCTGCTTTTATTCCAACATTTTTGGATTTGAGACAAAGGTACAAATTGAAGAGGGCTGCCCATTTAGATGTAACTTGAACTTTAGTTTGTTTTGCGTGCAACTTGAGATGATTCCTGTTTACTTTCATTTGAAATATATAATGTGCCACTCTTTTGGTATACATCTATTTTAGGGTCCTTTTTCATCATAAAAGCTATGCTCATATCTTGGATTTCTCAAATTTGCTTGAGCTCCTGCCATTGGTTCACATATAATGTTAGGTAGTCTTTACTACATAGATTGATAATCAGATACTTGACTTTTACTGTCTTGTTCGATTTTTTGTTAACATAACGGCATTTATTCTTAGCAAGATTGAGAAACTCGGCATAGTGCCAATATGGGTCAGTGGCAGGACTGGTATGGTTTTGGTATGGATCGGTATAAAGAAGGTGAGAAGAGAGGAGTAGGAACAGTAGGAGGAAGAGAGTTGGATACAAGGAGAAGGCGGAGATGGAAGATGAGGAGGGGAGAAGGTGATGACCCTAACTGAAGGAGGAGGCAGCACCCATGGAAGGAGGTGAATCTGAGGTGGCAGAATGGGGAGGGAGAGAGGGAAGAGGTAAACAGACGGCAAACAATTGTTTACAGCTGTCTGCAACAGTAAATTGACAGCTGTTGCCAGTTCTATACTGATCGCTGCTTACATTTACAGCAGCTTACATGGAGATAGACTGCTGTTGATCAGTTGACCCTTTTTAAAAAATAAAAAAATATAGAATTACAAAAATCAGTACATGCATGTATACTGATCATAGTTTGACTGGTAAATGTGAAACAAGGAAAGGTCTGACTGGGCAAAATCACCTGGCTCACTTTCTGGTCCCCTGTTGGACCTGTAATTGTCGGGCTATAGTGAGTGGTCACCTGGTATCTAAAACCTTGATTCTTACAGTCACTTTCTGCTTGCTTTCAGTGTCTGACTGAATTGGTCGATAAGTTTCTCCTAATTGAAGCCTTTTGGCTTATCTTTATGTGCTGATTCTCTATATCTGTGGTCAGTAGTCTTATTGAGCATTTTTAACAACATAATGTTCTAATTTCTTTGTTGCTTAAACCTTGATCTCATGTCTAGTATCATTGTATGGGAACAGACACTTAGGAGTTGTCTTTTGGGTTTGGTGGTAAATTGGGTACACTATGCCATATGCCATGTCTAATTTGGGACTATTCGGATTATCAAAATTGATGTTTCTTTATGAGGCATGCGTTACCTATCAATTTCAACTGAAATAATATACAATTGCATGACAGCAAATTTTACATTATGAGTGTATGATATGCAACGATTAACACCATTGTGTCTCTAGAAGTTACCATTAGGGTTATGTTACAAGTATTTCTATGGCACAGACTTGGCCGCAACTTTTGTTATCTGTTAATATTAACCATATTTTGGTTCCATATGTTGGCTTTTTGCTATGCCTTAACAGTTTCAAGGTATCCTGTAATTTTAACATCAAGTACATCAGTATTTGTTCCTTTGCTCTTTATTTGGTAGAGGTCTAATGTGGCAAATAGTCATGTGGATAACCTTATTACCTGTCTTCACCCATTTTGATCAGTCATAATGTATCCACACACATATTAATGCCTTTTGCTGTATAAGTCAATAATCAGCTAGCAGTCCATTCTACTACATTAATATGGTTTTTTGATACGTTAATATGGTTTTGTTGTACAGAAAATAATTCTTTTTCATGAGATAACTTGTGTTCGTAAAGCAAAGACAGTTGCAATCTTTCCTAATATGGTTTTTTGATACGTTAATATGGTTTTGTTGTACAGAAAATAATTCTTTTTCATGAGATAACTTGTGTTCGTAAAGCAAAGACAGTTGCAATCTTTCCTAATGCTATCGAAATCATTGCAGGAGGGAAAAAGGTAATAATTTGGCTTAGCCAGTTTTTCTCTCTCATTAATTTTTTATATTTGTGCATAGCCTTATGAGTTTGTCCTTTAGTTTTTGTTTGTGCTATTAAATTTTGTTGGTTACCCAAAGCCCAGAAGCAGTGGCCACTTTGGTTTTTGTTTTTGTTGTTATTTCCTGTAAAGTTTCTTGTTTATTGAATTCTTAACTGGCAGTACTTCTTTGGATCTTTCTTGTCCCGGGATGATGCATATCGGCTAATTATTGATGGCTGGGTGCAATATGGTGGAGGCACAAAAGCTTTCCAGGATTCTCAGGTCAGCATTTTATTTTCTGATTTATTGATTGTATTTATTATGCTCATTGAAATTTTGGTTAATACTTCCAAAGCAATATACCCTAGTTTTTTTTATTATGACAAGTTGCCTCATTTTTATTAAATAGTAGTATCAAATTTGGCAATGTTTGATGGCTTCAGCACAATTTTATGCTATACATATATATACATATACATATCTATATATATATTTATATATACATATACATACATACATACATATATATATACATGTATATATATACATATATATATATATATGTATATATACATATATATATATACATATATATGTATATATACATATACATATATATATGTATATATATATATATATAGGAAGCATTGATTTTATTATTTTCTTGACCTGACTTGAAGACTAGCATAGATGTCATTTGCAGCCAGATTTGTCCCCTCCAAGTTTGAATTTAGATATCCAATTGAGTTTCCATTTTTCTGTGGGGGTGGGCACAGCTTCCTTGAGGAATTTTATTGAGGAATTTTACATGGATTGAGTTGCCAGTACACATTGTATGGTATGTCTGAAAGCATGATAAGGCAGATAGGTGCATGCGTCCATACCTTGTTTATGTCCGTGCCCCCTGTGCCAGTTCATTATGTTTGGGATGAAGCAATATGCATTTGATTCTGATGTTGGTTTAATACATGTGCTGCATGATTTACACTTCTGGTACAGTATTTATGGATTGCGTTGGCATCTGATCTTCTGGGTATGGTGCATTTTAGTTTAATACTTTGCAATCTTAAACTTAAACTTTGTATATCTCTCAAGTCAATTCTTTTTCTTTATATGAGATATATACTGCTTCAAATTTTAGACCTGAGATTTGCAGGATATTGTACCATGCAAGTCTTGGTTCTCTTTGAACTGTTAGAATGTGCTCTTAGGTTTTAACTTGATCAGGAAGTTCTGATGTATAGATAATCTTGACAAGTTCATTGATTGTTAAATCAAGGAAGTTCTAAAGATATAGGTGTAATTTCTAAAATTTCTCATTAGATGTGAAATTCAGGATTAGCTTATCAATTGGCACAAGGCTTTGTCTATGTGTACTATTCCAGTTTGTTGTGGATCTTGGCTGACACTTGAAGTCCACAAGAGAGTCATGAAAGTTATGTATGCACGTTGCCACTTAACTTTCTCCCCTGTCATCACTTAAATGTTAAAAATAAAAACTTTGTGACACACTTTTAGCATTGCAACATTCATCAATTTGTGTTGTTTCTTTTTTCTTTGACATTTTGAGTGGAGAGAGCAAACCACTTGGGTGATAGGAAGCTTTTATGTTTTGATTGGCTTACATTATGTCAATGATAGTGAAAATTCCTTGATCTGTAGCAGAGAAGGCATTTATGTGCTTGGAATCCTGTTGCTTCCCTTCATTTCTTGTGTAAATCAAGAAAGCATGACTTGGGCAAAGAACTAATGTACCAATTAAATTTACTTGGAGCATGAAAGAGTTGACAATGGAAACAAATTTAATTAGGCGTAATGCATGAAGATTTTCCTAATAGAGTTGTGGTTCAAGACACGTGTAAATCAGAGGCCTGGCACTTGCCATTTTATCTTTTACATTATTCTGGAACTATAATTGTGTTGCATATCACAAGAGTTGTGGTTCAAGACACTTTCACATCATGCCAGTTCTTGGATTTTTGTAATAAGTAATAACTATAAAAAATCATACTTTTCCATTTGATGGAAGTTGAGATTACAACTTCCATACCTTTGGTACGCGTTGGTACCATTGGTTCGAGAACAGTATGTACCGGTAGGACATAGCAGTTCAAGACTAGTATGCACTGGTTGGTACTAGTGTACCATATGCTTGTATGCCAATACATATCGATTTTTGGAAAGAAGACTGCAAAATGGTCAGAGATTCATAGAAAACTCTTTTTTTAGGGTTTTCTTATCCTAATTTAATGGTAATTTTTGTTTTTAAATAAGAATAGAGTGTATATGAGGCATAAATAGATAATAATTTATTTTTTATCCAATTCAATAGCTTGATTATCGTTTATTGTTGATTATGAACAATCACAATTGATAGTGCGATAAAGAGTGAGAATGAAATAGCAAATGAAAGTGAGTGAGAATGAGTGAGGGAGGAGGATTTAAAGCCCCAAAAGAGCCCAACGGTTAATTTGATTGTTGGGGTCAAACTTGACCCAATTTGGATCAGTATCGGTCAAATTCTGACTGATACCAACCTGTATCGGTCAATACAGCATGAGTTTTGACTATATTGGCTGATACATTACCTGCACCAACCATTGTGTACTGCTTGAAACAGGTTGGTTTGTGTGCCGGTCAACTGGCGGAGTAGTACTTACCCTCCGTTTTGTATTGTTACAGGTGCGTCAAACAATAATTACAACCATAGTTAATTTCACTTTCATCACTTTCAAACAGTTGCATCTTAGGTTAAATGCAGAACCCGAGATTAAATATATGACTGATTTCCTCTAATTATAGTTGCAAGTTCTTTTTGTACCATGATTATTTAGTTTTATTGTATAAGTCCTTGAAAGCTTTTCTACAGATAAATGTCATTACAGAAATCTTATGTATTAATAAATTCTTTAATTTGTGAATCAACTATGCATTATTTTCTGTTCCACTCAGGATTCAAGATTGGAGGCCAGCAGTCAAAACTATTCCTTTATCTTTGAGAAATTGAATGGATGTAAAGCATCGGCAGATGACTCATCATTTTTAAACAGGTAATGATTGTGAATATTAACTGAGTTTGTCTAGTATCTTCCATACAGTTATTTAATACTTTTTTTTTTTGCCAGAACTAAGGATACCATTGTTCTTCAAGAATCTAAATCTTTGCCTAATGGTAAAGTTGACAGCGATATCTCCATAAAGCTTTTAGAAGTCCAGGAGAATAAGGATGAAGGAAATGCTAACCAGCCATCATCTCAAAATCCTTTTACATGGACCATCGAGGACATTGATGCTCCTAAAGGTTACTTATTCATTATATATTAACACCTTAAGGTTTTACTTCACGTAATAGTTGCCTTTTGAAGGAATGAATGTCCTGTGGCTTTGAGTTTCTGAAAGCATGATTCTGTTATATTTCTTCTGCATATTCATCTTCCTTTGCTTTCACCCTTTAAATTTTGCTTGTTCTGCACTGCAGTGCCTGAACATTTTGTAATGCTTGCTGAGTCCAATTTTCCGGTAATGAAGGAATCAATTGCATCAACACCCTAGTTTGTTCATGCTTCAGTGGATTTCTTTTATTGACTTACCAAGTTTATGGATATAGCTCCTTGTGGAGGATTTCTTTGGTCTATTTGTTTGTGATCGTGCTGCTGACTTTTTGAAAGATTTTCACACAAGATGTGGTGACAAGGGTAAATTTATTTTATTGACAGATCTTCTATTTTGTTGCTCTGTTTCATATTAGAGGTTGTAGTTAATCATATAGTTATTTCATATTTTTGTGCATCAGATTTCCATTGCACTTCCTGGCATAGGCATGAACAGTTTGGACACACCCGTAACGTTTCATTTCTACATCCCATCAAAGTATATCTTGGTATAGTGCAACAGTTCCTCTTTCACATGAGCATACGTATAGGGCTGTTCTGTGCATTTTGTTTACATCTGCCTTTAAATAATCTGTCATAATTCCTTTTAGTTGTCTTTAAGGTGCTAAATTTGGACATTGTCAGGAGGTCCAGAAATTTCGTGTGTACAGAAACAGGTAGCACATACTCTTTTCTTTTGCATCTGTTTTCTAATTATTGTAATAGATGTTAATATCAATTTTTAAGGCACAAGCATTTTTTTGTTGCTTGTGATTTTGTTGCTTGTGATATCTGCTGTAGAGCACAGTTTAATATCAATTTTAAGATTGAGGAATTGGTCTGCAAATATGCTGGTGGCCATGTTGCACTATGCTATGTTTTGTATTGCAACTTGGTCATATGTTAGAATTTATTGCTGAAACCATTGAATTATGCTGATGAATTTCATTCCTTTGTTTTATTTTAATCTTTGTAGTAATCTATTAGTTTTGTTTTTTTGAAAATGTAATAAGTTGCCTCAATGAAAACATTTTATATCTCTGTACACTACATGCCAAAATTGTCTAAGAAAAAGGAAGTGAAACCAAAATGGAGGAACACATAGAATATATGCTTTATTGAAAATCTACCCAAGATAGAAAGTAATGCCGTTTAAGAAAAAATAAGTTTTTCCCTTGCAGTTTGTTTGAAGGGGTTATAGTTGCAAACAATAAAGAGAATGATGGTTGAAACTAAAATTAATAAAAGAAAGTTATGCTGATGATGTTGTGAATCTATCATGCAGTAGGAGATGTGAAGTGTGAGGCCTTCATTCTGGTTGGAGACTGTTGCATAGTTTCAAAGGAGATTTAAGTATTTAGTTGGGTCAAGAAACCAGAACAAGGATGCAAAATCTCTTTATTAAATATAATTTCATGGAAAAGTAGAATTTTAACTAAGACTAGAATGTGGGAAGAAGAAAATATTGATTAATATCATATTCATTCTGGCTTTAGTAATCAATTATAGAGATGACAGACCCATGTCTCCCATCTCACATGTGGATAACAAACTTACCCCATGGGAGGAAGAATCTCTTTTTATTAATATAAACTTTAATTGTATCATTCTTAAATAAACCCCTTAAGTACAAGAAGAAAATAGAAAAGTTAAAATGGAAATGGAACACTCAAGAAAATCCTATTTATTAAAACAAGGTCAATCAATCACTCATTTTATTTCTATGAGGAATGTTACTTCCAGATTTATTTGGAAGAAAATATTCGTTATGTACATGATTCTTGACTGGAACCGACTTCCTTTGAGTAATATCATTATTTCTTGTTTGCTTTTTGATTGGAACTGATTTCCTTTCTTGGTGAATCTTCAGACAAGCACATTTTTTTATTTTTTCTTCCATTTTGATTTTTTTTTTTTGCCTCTTTTTGGACAATCTTGGCAGAGTGTACAGACTCATAAATGTTACCATGTGGTAATTTATTATGTTTAAAAAAAATGTCAAATTAATAAAATAATCTAAAAATTAAATTAACACAAAATGAATTTTGCATCACACCTTTTCTTCCTTTTTCTATAACTTGGACTCTTGACATGAGTGATGTGCACATGTTATGGTAGTTTAGTATTTGATATTTATAATTGAGTGCAAAACTATGTGACTTTAGTTAAAACCAGTCTGAAAGGATAAAGCTATATACGTTTTTGGGGCTTTGTCTAATAATCTTTGTTGCAGGTAGTCAACATCAGGCCCACTATGGTTTTTCTTTTATTTAATTGAAACTGATGAATTCTAGATGCAACTTTGCAGGTTTTATTTTTGATGTTCTTTGGTCTAATTTTATATGTAGGTGAGAGATTAGGTGACTAAGAAGCATGAAAAGTATCAAAGAAAAAGTGTAACATTTTAATTGTATTATAATAATTTACTTTACCATGAAAAGCTAGCTGCCCTAGTCGTGCAATTTTGTAAGTAGTGTAACTATGCTGATTACAGTTATAGTCCATGTTATTAATATGCTAATCCTAACTTCCTCCTTAAGCTTTCTTTAAGAAAATTGTGCTTTATAGGTTTTCTTGAACTGGTGATCTTTTGTTTTTGCAACAGCCATTTGGTGATCCAAACATCACAGAATATTCAAGATGTGCCGTATGGTGATTACTTTGAGGTTGAGGTGATGTCAATAGCTCATCATTTCGATACTTGTGACTTTTGAAAAAATTGCTTTTTGTTTTCAGCAAACAAGTGATGTCAATCATGCATTTGCTTTGTTTATGCTTTCAAGACCAAGCAGTCATAGAGATAGGTTAGTTGGGTTTGAGGACCATAAGCAGCAGTACCTACCTATATGTTTCTGCTAACTTAGTTTTCTTAATGTATAAATTGACCATGGTTTTAAACAATGGCACCTACATATTGTCAGAATACGGTACTGGTATATACCAGACTGTATGCCTGCATATATTGCACAGTACTGTTGGCAAGAATAATAAAAAATGAGTACCAACCTTCCTTAGTTGGGATTGCTTAAGGCGTGCAGCACCCAACCTTCCTTAGTTCACAAGGGTTAGCCTAGACCTTAATTTCGTGCAATCCACAAAGGACCTACACAAAGAAGAAAAGGTTAGAAATATGAATGTGTGAGAGATAACCGAGATGTTACTATCGTGCACAAAAAGGATAAGATAACTGAGATCATAAACAACACAAAGCAAACAACTTTTATTTGGCACCAAAGGATGTCAAAAACGGGCTAAACGATTGCACATAAAGGGGGCTCGAAGACAGCCTAATGTTCATCGAGCACTTTCATTAAATAGAAAGAGAGCACACTAAAAACATTGCACCACCCCTTAAACATATAACCAAGGCCCCATTCTGCCCGGTGCCCTGAGATGTTGAGACAATTGATGTTTTGCACCACAAGGTTGTCAATCAGAAATTAACCCATGGCACGTGAAAACGGGGTTGTTTTCGCAATTTTACCCTATATGGCCAAACAGTCGGAAACATTTTTGAGTTGTACAAGGCAAAAATAGAAAATGAAAACACAGACAACAAATCAAAATGGGGCTGACGGTAGTACTTTCTGTCCCATACATGCAAAAACACTCAAAAACACTGAAGAACAATGGGAAACAAGATCCAAAAAGCATCATAGACACACATTGAACACCTTGACTGCATTGCTTCATGACAGACTGGTACAAAATCATACCACCTGGTGTTGTCCTTAGTTGGCCTTGTAAGTACCTGTCAGTACCTGCTGAACTGACCAGTATTTGAAACCATGAGTTTGATTACCATATTTTAACCCAAAGGATCAATGTCTATTTCTATTGTGGTTCTGCCCTTTTAACTATTGATGTCGATAGTTCCAGGTAAGGGTTTGGATGCTTAAAACTAGAAATTCTGAAAAGATATGAACTGCTATAGAAGTAATAAGTTGATTATAGTTTTTATCCTGTGTATTATCTTGGAGTCAGACAAATTTTACATTCTTTTTTATTTCTTATAAGATAAATCTGCTAGCAAGCACAAAAAAACAACATAGAAATACTTAAGGTAAATAAAATGAACCCCATATCCTTATTAGTTCTCATTCTAAATTGTATCCTCAGTTTATGAAATTAATTTGTTTAAGTTACAACTCTATGCGGAGAAACACATTTCCTTGGAGCATAAAAGATTTATTGAGGGAGGAAACATATAACTGTTAGCCTTTGACATGTTATACCTTTATGTATAAGTGTTTCTTTGGTCCAAAAGTTTCAAATGTCAAAGCAGAATGTCACTGGAGTACGATCAACCTTGGAATCTGAGGTGCATTTTAAGATATATGTAGTATCTACATTCACTTTTTGACCTTTTAGCTGCTTGGTTCAAGTCAAAAACCCTCAATAATAAAGGTTGCCATAAAGCAAAACTGATGGATCTTTTTATCCTTCATTTTGTTGATTTATTCATCTACTACATGAGCTAAACTTTGGAGACAATGCAATTTTCCCTACTTGTCATCTCCCATCTTCTCCTCAGGTAAATTTATTTGGATAGTAGTACAGACAGATATCTATATTATTAGAGTAACAAATTGTTACAAGTTGTAACATTTATCAACAAGGGCACTGGTGCAAATAAATATGGTTTTAGATATGTGTAGCTAAATTATTTCTTTTAAGGTATATGTTGCAAAAAATATTTTTCACTTAGAAATTGTTACAATATACCTGGCCATATCGAGAATGGAATGAGATACCTATGGTTTAATCTAGAGATTGATACTGAAACTACTATAATTTTTGAAATCTCAAAATTGCTGATGTTACTGTTTATGTTTTAGCCAACACTTTGGGTCTAAATGTTGCTAGCTTGTTTGAAAAGAAGTGTTGAATCCATTGAGGATTGTCATGTTAATTGGTATTTCAAGCCATTCTATGCTGGATTGTTAGGAGACCTGCTATGTTAGAAATGTGTCTGCATACATACATGCCTCAGTACTACAAAATGGCAGTAATTTCCTTCTATAGAACATGAGTTCAAAAATCACACTACTGATCACCACTGACTTATTTGTATTGGCCTGGTACTAGTATACTAGTCTGCCAATCCTGCTAGTCAGTACCAACATACCAATACAATTTATCTTTATTTGTCTATTGAGGTATTTTTTACATACTGATCAATATGTTCCAGTTTGATGAGATTCCTGCTTGGGTACCAGTACTGCATTTAAAACTTTGCTTTAGTATTATTTAAAATGGCTAAAACTATGAGAGGAAAATCGAACAAGCTTACTAAGGTTTCCAAAATGGGTTGTAAAAGGAGAGGAACTGATGAAATGGCTTGAGGAATGGAGGAAACAGGTTGGACACACAGTTGGTGTCTGCATTATATGGATATCGGTTCGTACCCTCTGTTCATATAACATTTCCTAGGCTACTAGTACTTACATGATTATGCAGATGCCAGCGCACGCTTGAGTGACACGTTAGTAACTTTGCCAAATCATATTTACTGTTATATGTACTGGATTTTCATCTCTTGTACAATCATCGCTTTGACACGTTATCAACTGAACTGATGTACGATAAACTGAAATCTAATCTAAAAACTGTGTCAAATGAAAGAGTGAGGATTGTTTTTGGTCTTTTGCATTCTTTTAATCAGGAGTATAGCTGCAGTTGGCTCATTCTTTTAGCACTCACTTGTATCACTCTGCCCAAGTATAGGAACATATTAGTGATTGATTACTGGGATACAATCCAGCCTGCAGGCTGGTAGATTTAAGTAAATCATTAGCATTTCTTCTGTTTTCCTGCCTTTGATATCAGAGTTCTGTTGCCCTGTGACATTCTTTCTTGTTGATTTTTTTCTCATATTAAAATAATACTTTTGAAGGTCATACAGGAAGTGGCAGCTGATAGCTGAATGTCTAATTCTATCTCTTCACGTGGCATTGTTTTTATTTTAAACCAGTACCAATTAATATGTATTTATCTTGTGTGTACAGGGATTCTGGGATGTGGTCCAAGATAATAATGAAGAAAATAGCTGCACCGTGAAAGTATATTCTAATGTTGCATTTTTAAAAAAGACAATTTTCAAGGGTATGATTGAAAAAGTATTTCTATTTTTTTGTCGTTGAGAAGCTCTATTCTGTTGGACCACATTCAGATATCATGGGTTTGTTTGCTGGTTCATTTTTTTTATAAAGGATATAGTTGATATAGAACAATAGCTTAAAGTTAAATATGAGCATTATTATCATTGTATTGGATAGTTGTTAATTTCACATCAGAATAACTTACCTCATCATCAAGCGGACTGAAATGTGCCAAAGAGCTTGTGCGACCAGTATATATCTTTGCAACATCATCCTTTTAATTCTTATAGAATGGTGTTTTATCATGCATAGAAATCCTTTCTGAAACTTGCGTTGGAGGGGGTAGTCTTGGAATTTTAAGGCTGGCCATATTGCATGAATCGAACATATAATCCTCTCGCATTTGAGGTGCAGCCTTATTGATTGTTCTAGTTATAGATATGAAGGCATCTCAATTCTCTGACCTTATGGAATTTATAATTTTGCAGCTACTGATGCTCATCTTCATATACATGACATCTGCTTCCGTTCCACTATGTTTTTCTATTCCATTTCTTGTAGACACATACCTGCTGCTTGTTACCACCATGTTCTCCTTTTCCATTTCTTGGCTCTAATGTGCTTATTTCTGGTAATGATTGAACCTGAAATTTGTTGATGACAGATTTGTAGCTTTTTGTGTGTCATTATATGGATTAATTGCCTCTTTTATTTATTGTTTGAAGTTTTAAGCATTGAATTGTTGTCTTAATAAATTAATTTTCAGTTATGCAATTTCAGATTAATGTGGTCGTTGACTGAACTGAGGGATTTTAATGTTAGCCTATTGTAATTAATTTAGTGAAACATATTAGTTGTTACTTTTGATGTTTGAGTATTATTTTCTAGGGAAAATAGAACAATCAACTATGGAGGAGTGTCGAGAAGTTTATGCTACTTGGATGAACATTGTAAGTTTTTATTGGTGAAAAATCCATCTCAAGTTTTCCATGCTAGAATATGGAAGGAAAGAGCTAATCTTGAATATTTACATGTTCTAGGCTCGTGAAATATTGAAGGAAAAGAACATGGAACGATTGAAAGGTTTGTGTTCTGAAGTGGTGAACACAAAAAATGTATTTAAAAAGACTATTCTTAGGCCATTTAATGATTATCTTTTGTGATAATAACAGGAATTTCTGAGCCGAACACATGCATTGTTCAAGATAATGACATCAAATTTGAGAATCCATCAAAGCTTGAAGGGTCAATAGCAAATTCAACATTAAAGTCTACAGATATTATAAGGAACATCCATGAGACTATAAACTGTAACTCAGGGATTGACGATCATATGAAAGACAAGTCTGAAAGATTTCCACTGCTGACATCTATATTTAAAGAATCGTGGGCAACCTTCATTTCATGTATCAAGATGCAAAATCAGTTGGCTTTGGTTTTAGCCGTGGCATTTATTGTTTTTATCTTGATGCAGGCAAGTTCTTTACCTTCTGTCATGGTTTTTATGCACTGCAGGCAGGTAGCTGCTTTTTGGCTATGTGATGCTTTGTCGTCATTTAGTGACACTATTTTCCAATGTTTCACCAGAAATTAATGCCGTTTGATTTTCTATGAGGGATGGACTAATAATCTTCTTGTGCAATTTGATTTTCCATTTATTAGTATCTTTTGCTATGTCGTTAAAAGCCTGCAGAGGTATAGAATTTGACATGGAAGCTAAAATGCCTTGTGCTGACCTTGTTAATTGAGTTAATTTTGGTTAACAGATCACAAAATGCAGACTAAGTTATTCTTTTAGTTCAGTTAGTTGTGTCAACATGTTTACAGTTCATACAAGATCAATACTGTCCTGCTAGCATCATGCCAGGTTAGTGGGTCGTATCAACAATTGCCATCCTTGATTGCTTGAAGCACCATTTTGAGTAAAGATTGTTGTACAGTCTGTTTCCTTGAAACTTTGTGAACTTCCATTTGGTCAAATTATTGAGTGTTGCTTTTCATATGAATAGTTAAGTAGATCTTTTTCAGAAAACTTTTGCAGAATCTCTTGATTAAACATCAATGGAACTGGGAACTGGGTGGTATTATGGGACATTGATTTTAGATTCTTTGGAAGAAATTGATATTGAAGGCGTGTGGTTCTGTTTTCTGAGATTTTTATATTCTTAGAATGATTTTGTCCATCATGTAATTAGGTAATGCTTGTTTATTTGGAATATGACATAATATTGGTTATTATGCAATTGAATGTGTTCCCCAGTCTGCAAATCTTGTGATCTTGCAGAATTGACTCTTTGGTTACTTGCAGTTAAGCATCATTCTTCTTCTAACTAGAGTTCCTGAAGTCAATCTGGTTACCCATGGAAACTATGTAAGAGATGTTGGTATCGATCATGTGGAGAACATAGAGTGGTTGGAGAAGCGCTTCAACTACCTAAAGGAAGAAATGATTACGGTAGAATCTCGATTGGAGAGGATGCGTCAAGAATACACACTATTGAAGTCTCATCTTCAAAGTCTTGAGCAATTAAAGGCAAAGTCATGACTACAAAATAGATATCATGGAGCCGCATATGAACAGAACCTCTGACTAGTAAGTTTGTCATTCTAGGTGATGTGCCCAGGCTCTGCCCAAAATTGAGCTTTTTCATAATCTAGATGCTCTTCTTCAAGGTTGTTTTATATAATTCAGTTCTGTACATGAACTATGTAAAGCAAATTTAGCGTTAACTAATTCAGTTTTGAAACTGTATCTTCTTTTATGTATTTCATGGTTTTGATCATTTTTGTTCTCTTCAAAAGATTATATACTTGGAAGTTCGAACAATCTTTGAGGTATATTCTCGACGTCCATCGGACTTCGATTGATCTCTCCCTTATGTTTTATAACGAGTTAGCCATTAACCATATTGATTCGGGGCTGTAGTTTGTTTGTTTGTTTGTTTTTTTCATTCATTTTATATTTCTATTGCTTTTTAATATGTGATAAAAGATTCATGTAATCGATTTTAAATAATTGAAACTTATGATTATTATTATTATTATTATTAGTATTATTACTATTAATAGTGTTTGGGGCTATTGTTGGTACGTTAGAGTCAAATCATTACTTTTGTGAAAAGTCGATCATTTTGGACCGTTCTTCCTTTAGCTCTCTATCTTTGACTTTTAGTCATCGATTAGCTCTCTATCTTTGACTTTTAGTCATCGATTTTGATCTCGTTTATCATATATTCTGGAGATCGGACTCAAGGAAGGGCTGATCCGTGGAATAGTGGGCGCGAGAGCCACCATCGACTCAATGCAAAAACGAGGAGCGGAGCAACTTAGGTAAATATTTTGATCTCGTTTATCATATATTTTTTCACAAACCTCATTTAGAAAAGCATGTTTCTTCTGATACCAACATATGGATGCATTCTGTCACGAACTTAGCTGACTTTGCTTAAGTCGTGCGACGGATGGTATCAGAGCGAGACAAGCACTCATAGAAACACTTAGCATGCAAACGTGAGGGACCTAGCGGGGCTACGTTGAGGGCAGTCAGCATACGCGTGACTGTTTGGGGGAAAACAGACATGAAGATGTAGGAAAAAGGAGTCGCTCGGAGGAGCGGGCATCTGACATTGGCATTCAGAGGAATGGCCAACCCTTCATGCAAGAAGCACCGCGAGAACAGGCAAGCTTGGAAGAATGCGGAGCGCACAAAGGTTGAGATGGTTGGGTTTGAGCTACGGCTCAACGTTGACAACTATACTTGATGGTGAGAGGTAAGCGAGGCGCTTGGTAAAGGATGAGACCATGCAAGGTGGAATGAGTTGCTCAGCGATCGAAAGAGTTATGCAAAGCTCACAAAGGTGAGGGGAATTGCTAACTCAAAGAATTCGGTACTCATGCATGGGCTTGTATGCGAACGATGCAATGTTCGCGACCATCCCAAGACGACCGAAACTCAACGCCATGGAGCATTGAAACTTTCTCTTTGGCATGTGAAGGATACGTCCGTAGGAGGATGAAGTGTGCAATGAGTTCAGCATGTTGCTAGGCCTTGAGTGGTGCAGCGGGGGCTGTATTGACGTGGAGTCACAATCTAGCAAGTGCGTTTACAGGAGGCAGAACAATGCACAGTTTGTTCAGCAGATCGGAGTAGTCCAAGGGGATGGTGGTCTCTGAAATGAAGAGAGATGTTGCTCCAACGGGACAGTTATCTAGGAGGGATAAGTCTTGGCTCTCCAGAGGGAGAATCATATGGGAGGGACCTCACATGTTGAGGAGTACCTCGACAAACAACAACTCCACGAAGCTCAATGAACTGAGCAAGCGGCGAGGAGTTGTCGCATGATCTCGCTCGAGAGAATGCATTGGTAGATGCATTACGAGATCAAGTGGGGGAGCGACCCAAAGCAACCCAAATGAAGACACACTTGAAATCGATTTAGAGATCGGACTCAAGGGAGGGCTGACCCGTGGAATGGTGGGCGCGAGGGCCACCATCGACTCAATGCAAAAACGAGGAGAGGAGCAGAGCAACTTTTAGTCATCAATTTTGATCTTGTTTATCATATATTCTGTCGTCAACCTTTAAAGTTGAGAATTCTTTGTAAATATTTTGGTCACATATATGAAATTAATGCAGGCATTTGAGTTATGCGTCTCTCATAGTCATATTAGTTTCTTGTCAATTTTCCTTAAGAAAAAACTCATGTGAGTTGACTTTGTTCAAAATGAATGAATGCACTTTTTGGGCTAAGCGGTACACTTGATTTTCAATCCAGTATAATCTTTATGCTAAGTTGGGAAGATCTCGTTTCCAGAATGATCCAAAACTATTATCTTGGTTTTACATGAATGGATTATTAATTTTCATTTCGCTAAATCTAAGAAAATACAGCGTTAGAATGGTAATCATTGTTTTTAAGCATGAAATTGAACATGTGCTAACAGAAGTGATTAATTTGATGACTATTGTTGCCTTGTCTTATAGGATAAATTTGGAGCAATGGCTCATTTCTAATATGATGCAAGATGTTACCCATGTTTTTATGTTTTATCTTGTCCTTGGTTCTTAAGGTTTCATGTTAATAATGTGCCAATTGCATGAGGTTTGGTTGATTATGGCATATCTAATGCATTAATTTTTTTTTTCTAATCTTTATTATATTAAATTAGGTAGTAAACGTTCAAATATGGATCCGGCCATTAAATCCATCACTTCGATAATAATGCATCAACTGCTAGAATGTTTCACACGCAATATTAAAGTTGGTATTTTCTATTTCTTCATAATTGCTCTTTCATTGGATCGTAGTAATATTATTGGTTTTATTAACGAAAATATAAATAAATAAAAAAATAATTTTAACGTTTCAATTGATAGTGGTGTATAGTGTTGGTAGTGACGGATGATGGTACCACTAGAGGTTATGAATGGTTGTTGTGGACGAGGAAAACGACACAAGAGGTGAGAACCGTTCTATATCTGTGTCGGCATTTGTGGATGAGGAGAATGATGCAAGAGGTGAGAACCATTCTGTACCTATGTCAGCATTCATGCAGTTACCGGGTGGTGTCATCTACATCAATGGCCTTTTCATCATTCAGCATATGTATCTACGTCAACGTTGATGGAGATGCTGAGTAATCCTTTTGTTGCTTAACAATTGTGTCGATGCTAATACAGATCTAGAGGAGCGAAAGGATCACTAAATAATTGCATCGACATCAATGCAGATGCACAATGACTCACCTTTCGTTACCACTCTCTTCAACTACAATAGTCATCTGCGACCCCCCAGTAGCGTCACCATTTGCCACCATCGATATCATCCACTATCATGAACGAATGTTAAAATTATCTTTTATATCTTTTAATTTTTATTTTTGTTAGTAAAATCGACGAATAAGAATGTCAATATAATTTTCTAAAAAATATGGATCAAAATACTAAGAATAACTAACAATAAAAGTTAAGGTTAACATACATAATTAATACAACAAAGACGTTTGGGTCACAATTTGTGTAACCCGGAGAGGATGGCAGTTCCTCAACTCTAATCGAAGAAGAATGGTGCATAGAACGAAAGAAAAGGAAAGCCTATTTGGGTTGGCATCATAGTTTTTTACCGTTGTGATGCCATCTTTCACTGCTGCTCTGTCATGATCTTTTATTATTCGCATGTAATTATTGTCATTGATTTTTTAGTATCTACCTGTTGTACGGATTATAAATAGCACAATAGTTTCAACGGCAGACTAATCAGACAGTCTTGGGCCGCTGATTCATTGGTCGAAGAATAAAAAAATATTGCAAAGATAATTATACTAATAAGGTTGGAAAATAAATAAAAAATATTTAACAAAAATAAAATCATAGAAGGATGATACTTTTTTTAAAATAAAGCAATAACAAGAAAAGACAATTGCCAGATAAATCGGAGAGAAAAAAAAAAAACCAACTCTCCATGTAAAAGGAGGGGCGGGATACAGCGAGTTTGTGAAACGTATGTCCCTCAAGAGATTAAAATACCTCAAAATAAATGAATAACAATGATAATCAAAATCATGGATAAAAACGATAAGCCACCTAAGTTGATGATGCCAGGATAACTCTAATCCATCGGCCATCGGCACCTGATGTACTGAATACAAAGAGGTTATCGGACCACACTAGCAAGAGCTGAAGAGACGACGGCCAAACAGAGTATATTACCGAGTATCCAGCTTGAACAAGATTGATAACTAGAAATGAATTGAATAATGCTTGACAATTCCAAATAAGATACCATAGAGAGAGAGCATCAATCGATCTGAATAGTAAGTAGTTGATATATGTCACCGTCAAAACACCTTTAAGACGAGCAGCATGTACTCTTTTGGTTGACAGGTTGTCCACGTATTTGCACTGTTGGTGGCTTGGCACTGTTAAGAGCTGGTTGGCTGGCCATCCTGCATCCACGAGTCTTAATTACTATGGGCCACCAACCAAAACTACGCAAAAATAAATGACAGTTGATGAAAAGTTGAGACACCTGTTCTTTATGGCACCGGTCATGGCCATAAATGCTTGCTCAACATTAGTTGCATTTTTTGCACTAGCTTCCATAAAAGGGATACGGATTTCATCAGCAAAAGCCTATATGATCACAGGAGTAAGAAAAAAAAAAAGAGTAACCCAAGTATTTGTCAGTAGTATACCATAATGAATCACACAAGTGGTCAGCGTAGGATACTCAAATGATTCGTGCCTGTCAAGTGCTAAAAAAAAAATGTAATTTATGTCACTGGTGGAACCATAATCTCATGGCATGATATTTTTTGATACAAATATTGGTGCATTAAAAAGCATGGTTCTCCTGCAGCTGCTAGCAGGCTAGTAAGAGTACTAAATTACCTTAGCTGTCTCGTAAGAGACAACTTTGTTTGCAGTAAGATCACACTTGTTCCCAACCAAAAGCTTATTCACACTGTCACTCGCGTAACGATCAATCTCATTTAGCCACTGCTTCACGTTGTTGAAGCTCTCCTGGTCTGTCACATCATAGACCACCTGCAACTCGAGAATGAGCAGACACTTTCAAAACGTTTCACACATACAAAGAACAGATAGATTGTCAGATTGACTGTTAATTAGAACAATAAATAAGTTCAAATTGACTTATTCGTAAATTGATTGATTAGACTCACAATGATACCATGGGCACCTCGGTAGTAGCTACTTGTAATTGTTCTGAAACGCTCTTGCCCAGCAGTATCCCACTGCAACCACAAGAAAATGGTTCATCAAGGAAGAAATATAAAATTGCTACTTCTCAAAGCATAACTATATCAGATAACTAATTCATCAAGAGAGAGCTGTCTTGACAGTCTACATCTGCAGATCTCAAATGAAAAATGAAATGCATTTGCAAAAATTCTCAGTTCGACAATGATATGACAACCGGGACTTGGTATCGTGAACCTCCACAAACATATCGTATTAAGACATGTCTTCACAGGACCAACAGACCCAATCAACATCACAGTAGAAAATATGATGTATTGGTTTGCCAGAGATCTATGATACACCAGATATACAATATCATAACGAATACACAATAAAAGCATCATGGTGAATAAACTCACGATTTGAAGCTTAATGGTCTTCCCATCCTGCTCGACAGTCCGAATTTTCTAGAGAAAGAAATGATACCATTGTTCAGATGATTTAGTCAAAGCGTTTTGTTGACTCTGTATAAATAAGATAGAGCTTACTTACAAAATCAACTCCAATGGTGCTAATGTAACTTTCCAGGTAAGAATCATCCTACAAAGAAATGTTAAAATAGGTCATGCCATAATTTCTGAACAAATGAAATCACCTTGTGCAGTCAAGAGCTACTGCCTTTGCATATTTTGCACCTCAGCATAAGCATGAAACCTGCTACTTCTCAAGATTATAATATTTTTTGGTGAGTGGCCCAGCGTAGGTGCTTATTCCTATGCCAAAGCAATAAACTGATAATCAACTTTTGTTCAGAACTACACAACAAATAAAGTTAACAGCCGGTAGGTAATCTTCAGATTAACAATGAAAATATAGTGGTGCCTCAGTTTGTATGCATATCATCAAGAGAACATTAAATTAATGAAATCAATGGACACGGTTATCTTCCTTATTCCAAACCAATCAGATCCATAAGTCATTCAAGTTAAAAGACTTATTCCGAGATACCAAAACTCCTATATAGAACCAAAAGACTTCATGGTTACTTCGGGATGATATCTCATGTGTAGATACAGAATACCATCAGTATTGGACGTTCAAAGTGTCATTGGACTAAAACTATTAACAAAATGTTATCTTGCAACTGCTTTGTAACGGCTAAAACAAATGAAGACTACTCTTGTATATCTCATGGGAAAGAACTGGTTGCAAAACCATGCAATTGAACCATGAGATCCAAGTTCAGAACTTTCTAATATGCAAGAGATAATATTAAACAAAACACATGCTTGCTCCTTACTGCAAATCTTAAGAGGAGGCATGATTTTCCAACACCCGAATCCCCAATAAGCAAAAGTTTGAATAGATAGTCACTGCAAAAAACATGCCAAAAAGTTAGCTTCGTACAAAAAGATGTCCTCGGTGGCCCTATTTAGCTAAATCACATATAACTTATTTGCAATGGAAAATTTAATTTGCAAATCAGTTGACTAAACATATCATCTTTGCAAGAACACAACTGGTACCATCGTACGGAGAAAGCCAAACGACTGTCAAAATATAAAGGCAAAACTTCATCAGGTCATCACGCTTCCTTATCAGGCTCACATACCAAAGCAAATACAAAGCAATTATAAATAATATAACTGCCTTGACAGTCAAGTTCATCATAGGCCCTTCCTAATCAGAACCACCTGCTCACACTTGACTCAACATATTTCACTTCTCAACGAAGCAACCACACCAACTCCCTGAAACATCTATAGAACGAAACAAAGGCAATGATGATTGATAACTAAAATGTTGCGTAACCCATGAGGACCAAAATAAATCGATAACCTTCAAGTTCGACATACAACTTCAGATACATTTTGCGACAATCATTAAATAGGTCAATCAATCAAGCTTATTACTACAACTTGGGCGAACGAAATCAAGCGGGGTCAAGGATCAACCCCTAGACTGGGATCTACACCCATCAAAATCAACAGATCCCGAACCACACCCGCCAGATCCGATTATATACTGCAGGTCAACATGGCCGATCTAAAGCGCGAATTCATGATCGAAGGCTAGGATCACGAAATCCTAACTAGACAACTGAGAATTCCGGATCCATCAGAAGCTCCGTCATCGGATTCTCAACTCACAGACCCTAACCGCTGGATCCATAACCGACCCAATAACAAGCTTGCGATCAAATCCAAAGCGATTCAATCATTAGCATCAACGTAGAGATCAGAGTTATGATCATAACACTTACTACTCCGGATTCATGGCTGAGGCTGAAGAGGGCGCAACGCCGACGGCTGTGGTCTTCCTGACAGTTTCCGAAGAGATTTCACGGTAGAACGGGCAGATTACGGGCTCCGAGTCCCTTCGCCTCCCCTAGGGTTTCCGGAACCCCAAAGATCAAGACGATCGAAGAGGGAGAAGAAAATGGAGAAGGGGGGGTCGAGGCGTGAATAAATAGGGGCGACGTAGGGAAGCGGAGCGCGAGACGAGCAGGTGAACGTTATCGACGGCTGAGATCCTCTTTCCAGTTCATCATGAGCCCGCCGCGGTCAGTTGGGACACGAATCTTCTCCGGCATTCCCCCGCCATAAGTTAGGCCACGAATGGTTCCCGATTCATAAATTGGAGTCGTGTATTCAACAACCACCCTCGTTTCAATCCTCCAACACATTGATAGACATATTCTAATTAATTATACAAAAAAATATTTTTTTTTTCAAATTATTATAATTTGATGAATTGTAGGAAAAACTCTCCTTACACACGTTTTGAGAACGAAGCATGCTATTCACAACCTATTTTTATCATTTTAATTTCCTTGCTATTGATTTTTAAAAATTATAAAATATTCTTTTCTATTTATAACTCTTTTATCATCGATCTTATGTTTTTCCTTTTTTTCTTCATAATCTCTTATTTTATTCGCTCGTTATTAATGAATGCTAATTAGTTCGTCACTCGTTGCCTATTGGCTCGATACCAATGGCATTGAAGCTATTTTTAGTGTCTATATTTATAGTTCCCTCGCCTTCTTGTATATGAATACTATAAATCTTTATCATGCTAGCGACATGCTCTTCTCCTCTATGGTTCTTTTTAAATAAGCTTCTAACATGATAGGAGCATTAAGATAAATCAAACTTCTACGATTACCCAAACAATTGGGTACATCAGTTGCCACTTCCATCGTCAATCATCGTGAGAGGTTGTATGCTCCCTCTAGCTCAAATCACTACCAATCGAATCAAGGAAGAGGAAAAGTAAGAGTAAGAGGCAATTTACGCCCATTTTATAGAGGAGGTATTTTAGAAATATTTAAAAATAAATATATGATTGTAAATAATAAAAAGGGAGTTACCAATAAAAAAATATATTTTCAAAATTCTTTAATAGAACCCATATTTTCATCTAATACCTATAATATTCATAATTTGATAACAAGTCATATTTTTTTCTCCTCTATTTTCTCATGAATTGATGCATAAAAAATATTATAATATTTTTGGTAAACACTAGAACACTGCAACACAATAACGATGTTGAAAACATCATAATTGAACCAGTTATTACGTAAAAAGGAGAGCAGTATTAACGAATTCTCAAAACAGGGACAATAGAAAAACAGAGATTTTTTTTTTCAAAAAATCACTCTTATTATATATCATAATAAATAATAGATTGTTCTTTATTTGATTATTTACATAATTAAATAGTAAAAATTCTATATAATTGATCCCAAGTGCAAAATCTGTTTAGTGCAACTAATCGAGTTTAATGCAGTCGATTGATGATAGTCGTCTTAGGTAAATGCGTCTTTGAGACTATTTCCTTACATTATTGAATAGACCATAGCATTTCAATTCTTTAATGCACGATATATATATATATATATATATATATATAGTATTCTTGGGGCTCGAAAGCGGCGTTGGTTTGGTTCGTGTGACCTTTTCCGGCGGTATCAATGGAAGCTACGCGTACTTCCAATAGGAGTCTACCGATCCGGGTGGAGAACCCCTTCTCCCTCAAGGTTGCGCAGGTCTTCACGGGGTTCGGCATAGGCTGCGGGGTCGGCATCGGCATCGGGCGACCCATATATCTAGGTAATGCGACTCTTCCATATCACCCTTCTCCCGCCGCTGCCGGATGCAGCCGCACCTATGTCCGTTTCCTTAAAGGCGATGGGTCTGCGAATATGCGGCTGGATTGATTGTTGTTCGGTATCATAGGGTTCGATTTGGTGATCTTTTGCTGCCCGTGTACTTACTCCTTTTGGGAAAATTCACGAACATGTTATGTGCGAGCATGGATTTTGTGGCAGCATGGTGTTAACCGCCTCTTACTGTTTACCTTTAGTTTCATTTTTATTTGTGGTTCTAATTTTGTTTGAGCGAAGGTGAAGTGGTTGTATGTGCCAGCGGTTGAGCTTCCCGGTTATTGCTATTGATATGTTTGTTTATGCTTGCGTGAAACATTAGTTTGATTTAAGTGGGCACTTTCATTTCGCTGATGCTGTTGGTAATCGGCTTGAAATACTAATTTACACAGGTTTTTTGTTTTTGCTTTTTGAAAAACGAGTGGAATTATTGAGTGTGAACAGTGTAATACTACATCTGTTCTTTAGAATTACTATATTAAATTTACAAAGTCTGATAAAGTATTGATCTGTTTGCATTAGGTATCAACAATATGATATCAGCATTCCTCGTTATTCTTCTAATTGTCACATCTCTTACTCCAAGGTTTGATCTGTGGGATGTTAATTCCTTAAGATGGTTAGCCTCATGTATTGTCAACAATGAAATCAATTACGCGGAATTTTGATAGTTCTGTAGGGCTGCATGTTTGAAACTGATTTGTCATTGTCTTAGGTATCTATGGTCATGTGATGAATCTATATGTAAAATCTGTTATATTTATCTTGGAGGAAATGACATATTAAATCAACGAAGAATTTCTTATTATTAAGATTTTTGTTGTTTGTGTTCAGTTGCTATTATGTTGATATTCATGCAAACAAACATATAAACATTTGTAATGCAGGTGCAATACCAGCAGTTCAGCAAGTCTTGACTGCTGCTAGAGGTGCCACTGATGCTTTTTCTGGTGTTGGCAGACATGTTAATGGTTCTGTAAGGACAGATTTGTGTTTTATATATTTTTGAAAACTCTTGTATGCTAAACTGTATTGATTCTCACTTTTATTAGTCTTCTCATGTAGCTGAAGAAATTGGGATTGAAGAACATCGAAGTTGGTATCGGATGTGGGGTGGGTATAGGCCATGGTTTTGGTGTAGGTATGTGTTTTACTAGAATTCTGACCTATAAATTTCTTAAAAATTTACTTTAAACTTTGTTCTTATATTTCTTCTACCGGATAATGTAGTTTTCTTTTCAAAGTTAAATATAATGATATTTTTATCAGATGTAACCTATATGCTTTTATATCTTAAACAGGATTGCTATTTCAACATATTTATTTAGTTTTTTTATGAAATGGTGACAAATTATATCTATTTTCTGATAGCCCATGAGATTAGATTGGTAAGTAGCATAGTGTTCCTCCCTCCCCCAAGGAACAGATTATATCTACTTTTGATAGCCCATGAGATTAGATTTGTCTTTTTTATGAAATGATGATAAATTATATCTGCTTTCCATGATCTCAAGGAACAGATTTTTTTTTTTATCGAGTTTAAAGTATTAAATCAATTTGTGATCTTGGTACTTTTGTTCACCATTTCATGACCAACATAGTATTCTGGCAATTTTTCTTTCAATTTTAACCACAAGAATTGAAATTTGTTCTCTGGTGGATTTTGCTTGGATTTCAAATTGACATTTCATGACCAACATATATTTCTGTTGTTTCCAGCTCAGAGTGTCAAGACAAGTTTTTTTGCAGAGTCAATGTGAAATTTAGGCAGTAAATGTTGATTTTCATGTGACAGGAATTGCCTTGAAGCCTGGTGTGGTTAACCGGATCCAGAATTGTTTTGGGGTATTGCCTGTGTTAATTCAATTATGTGTGTGTGTGTGTGTGTGTGTGTCTATGTGTGTGTACAATGCTTTCTAAACTGACTTTGTGATTATCAGGAAGTCATGGGGAAGATCATGATGAATCTAGGAAGTATACCTGGCTTATCTTCTGTCCAAGGTATCATCCCAAGTCCTGGTCAAAACAGCATCAATCTGCTAAATGGAACTCCTGTTGGAAATGCGCAAGTCAGCACCCTTAGATATTCAACGTATGATGAAAGACCTGCTGAAGAAGCTACTAATATTTCTCACGCATCAAAAGAGACACTATCAGAAAAGTCAGTTACAAATCGAACTGAAAAAGTTATCAACAATTTCATGCAGGATCCACTTTTCAAGGATGCTGAGGTCAAACTTAGTGAAGTGGTACACGAGCAATTTAGATACTGCAGTCAACTTATACTACTGATTTTTGAGTCAGCCACTTTCTATAACTCAGCTTATTTCCATCTATTCTAAATATATATGCTATTATTGAGAAACAATTAATATACTGCAGCAGATAATCTCAGATATTTTGTTTGTTTCATCTATGAAGAGCAAGCAGCATCTTGCATTTACCTTCCATACTTTGTTTGTCCGAAAATATTTTTAGCAGAATCGTTCTAGCCGAAAAGATACTCTTTAATATCTTACACTTTGTGTTTAGCAGATGTTCTGGTTTTTTTTCCTTATCATTGCAGTATTACCAAAAAGGAATGGATCCAGGATAATTTACATGCTTGCCAAATTTCTTTGGTTTTTCACCTGAACATGCACACTTTGTGTTTTAGCGTGTCTACTTAGTGGAGCTGGGGAATTGATTATGTAGGATATAATGATCTATTGCTCAATTTATGCTAAAATCTTTGTCTGGTTTGGATATTTCCTACTGCCCTTGGCATATTAGAATCTTATGTAGTTTTTATTAGTTTTTGAGAAAACTTTCAAGTGTAATTCAGGTTTAAGTCTATGATCTCTAGTATATCATAGAATGATGACAAGAACATATCAAAATGAGTGAAATCCAGATGCCAGTCTTTATGTTGGTTTGGAAATGCAAATACTTGGTTGCTTTGCTGCTTCCTCTTGGCCATTATCCGGTTGAGATGTTGAATTGTCTACTGAACTAGATAAGATGATATTATATTGTAATTGTTTTCGTTCTAACTTGTGTTCTTTTACAGGCTGGAGATTTGCGCTTAGAAAATAATGTACTTCAAATGGTAAGTAGTCATGTTTCCTCATTTGTTTTAGGACCTGATAAATAATGATATTGTATATCTATGCCCATGTTTCATATGTGGCTGGTTAATTGACAGTTTATGTAATCGCCCACACAATCAAGGGACTTTGTTTTGACTGTTTTTTCTAAATTCGATTAGTTTATGGTTTACAATTGATGTCAAAAATCCATGAATAATTGACTTGTTTTGTTTTATAATTGATATAAAAGTCTCCAATGAATAGTACTTAATGGAACATGACTCATAAAGTAGCTTGATCGGAACTATTCAGATCAAAAGGATTAGCTTTAGAACAGGGACCTTGTCGAAAGGATGTGTATGAGATATTTTTTCACAAAGCCTCATTTAGAAAAGCATGTTTCTTCTGATACCAACATATGGATGCATTCTCAACTCAACCAATATACTTTCTTGTGCAAACAGCTGCTGAAGCACCAGCAAGTTATCGAAGAATTGATCGAGGAGAACCAGATCCTACGACAAATACTTGCGGAGGACTTTAAAGTTCCATTGTCCAAGCTTCAAGCCAAGAAAGACAATAGAAGAAAAGCCTATTACCCATGTTCTGACTGTTTCGAGTGCCGTAGAAGAAGAAGATCAGCAAGATAACATTCACCACACTGTCGTAATGTCAGCATGCATCTGTTGCCCATTCTGGTGTCATGGTCCCGCCAGTCTCAAGTTGTTTTGCTGTAGGCTGTTCCGATCATCGTAAGCCAGAAAGATGTGCATTAATTACTTAGATTCATCAGGTTTTGACTAGTTATGGCTGAATTGAGTGACAGTAACAAGTCATCAAAAATATGCAACGGCTTGCTGTTTCACATAGACCTGTTGAAAACGAGTGCCACTTTCTATGGTCAGGGTCATGAGAATAACATGTTTAAAGATTGCATTATAATGATGGACACATCTCATCTCATGACTTTTTTTTGGAAAGGGGAAGATTTGTGGACTGAGTGAGGTCCACAGTCACATTGATAGGTAAGTGCTTTGTGATTATTCGAAGTATGGTTTGGATGTATACCTGGAAGCTTTCAGGAATGATCAAAGCAGGTACTGCTTCAGACATTGTAACTCTGCAACTTCATACATTGCAGGTACTGCAAGCAGAATGGCCAAGCAGTTGCTGCCACCTCAAAGTGAGCTGATCAGGTAAATTGTGCAAGCCTTAAAACTTAACAAGAGTGTTCTCCTATCATGCATCAAAGAACCACTTTCTGCTTGGCTTTCAAGTTAATGGATCAGCATGGGCGTCTATGTTATGTGCTGTTTGATACAACATCACCTGTCTGTCCTCTGATCCAATACGATCTTACCTGTTTATCATTTATGACCTGATTTGTGTTGTTTGTTCTTTTTCTTGGGAAAATAAAATCCCCGGAATCATGGCTACATATAATCCCATTTTGTCCCACTGGCTGCAGAAATTGTGTGTGCCAACCTGAATACCAATCACGTTATGAACTGCGTCCATGTTTTCTTGGAAGCTTTGGCATGTGCTATCATCCAGCAAGCTCGGCAGACGCAATATATTATTGGTGCATGGCAGTGTGCAACCAAAGCTTTTCAAAGGCCCCACATCGAGGATGGTGGAGAGTCACATGCAGATTTGTTTCCTGCAGAATGAATTATGGAAGGAGAGGGGAGCCACCCCACCTCTTTGTATCATTCATACTTCTTTTTGTTTTCTTTCTTTTCAAATGACAATTTTGATTCCTGCTGATATGTGACAGTCTCTACTAGCTAAGTTGGTTAGCACTCTTAAAAAATTATTGAGTGAGGTTTTGAATTCTTAATGTTTGATACATGAGTATGATATACATATATATATATATTAAATTTATTGATAAGTACTTCACAAATAAGGAATCATATCAGGTTCTTGGTAATCCAATGCTTTTCCACAAAATTTGTCTCTTTAATATTAATGACTCATACCAAAAAGGAAACAGTTGGCCCATCTTGATAATTTTAATGTTCTTTTATTTTTTTAAAGAGAATAAAAATTGCATTCCATTTTTTTACTATATATATATATATTCATAATTTTGTGTATCAATAATCTATCAATAAGCTGGAATCAATATTGTACTGATCCAAAAATCTCGATATATATTAGATTTTGGTATCAATTTTCAAAGAAAGAATAAAAAATTAAGAAAATATATTTTAATTTTTTCTCAATATGATCAGTACTTATGTCATACTAATAATGAAGAGAATATGACTAATCAATGAACCTTTGAGTTTAAAAAGAAAGACAACCCTACGGACAAAGTTAATCGATAGGGGTTCTCGAAATCATCTACAGACCACCAATTAGACAAAACTATAATACATCACCTACACAGAGGCCATTCATCTCTTTACTTTTACTTGCACATATACAAGTCAAGCTTATCTCTACTTGCCATTGCCAACCTAATGTTCCTCGCTAAGCATCCATCTATCTGTCTGTTCTCTCCTTTTGTAAGTTTGCCTCTTCATCCACATCCCTACAAAATATAATGACAAGGCTTCGTATTTGGCCCCACAAAATATCCTATTTGGTATGGTCCTTATGCTTCACAGATAAATACAACTATTTTCCTATCTTTTGTTAGGAACATCAGCATCATCTTTCATAACTAAATTTATGTCTGAAAAAAATCTAGCAAGCGTAGACAATCTGTTCCCAACAAATACACTCGAGTTTCTATTTGTGATACGGAGAAAAACATGAGCATGTAATAGTTTAGAACATGACATGTTTTAAGTGACATAATGTTGTGATAATTTCCAATTAATACAAGTAAATAAGTCAGCTTGAACTTGTCTTGAATCCTAATTCCATTCAGCTAAGAAAGCTTCAGATGGTAAATTTATTTGAAATGATTTTATTTTCAGCTAAACCCAAATATCTATCGATAAAAATTGAAACTTCAAATCTGAGGAAAAAAACATTTGCTTTATTTTTTCTGTGCACAAATTTATTTTTATACGATACTAAAAGAAAAAAATAAGAATATTCATAAATTTTGAAATCCAAGAAAATAAGATTGGATTATATAACAACAAGTAAAATTGAATCTATTTAGCTACAAGTGAGAGGTTATTATTTGCCTGTCGACAATTGCTCAATGCAAAAATATATTTTGAATACTTCATCATAATCGGAGTCCGAGTTTAAATTAATTTAAAACCCTTAAATTCAACTCATCATGCTTAAATTGAAATCAAATTTGACTTAGATCAAGTTTGGTGTTATTTAATATTTAATGGCTTGAATAACTTTTTGATAAAGGTTATAAATTTTCTTATTCCAAAGTGTATTTATTCCCCCAATAGCCTTCTCAGTTTGACTTCCACCTTTTATAATTCCAATCAAATCAAAATCCATATAAGAATTGATTTTTGTTGGTGATAGCACTTCTTCCATGGGGAAATCCATGGTCTTCTCCCACTAATTGAAGAGGGTGACACACCTTCTTTCCATGATGATCATCATGATGTGCATGGCATTGATGCAAGCCAATACCAAACAAATTCTGTACCCCATGAAAAATATTTTTAAAGAGACTTTTTATTATTATTATTTTTTTAAAAAAATTAATTTTAATGGAAAATGGATTTCATAGATTGGTGTGCATAACATTGATTCATTTGCTTAGCACTAATACAAACCTAAAAGCTCACCCAATAGGAGGAGAATTAATATAAGCAAAGGAAGAAAAGGAGGCCTCCATTAACTTTGATTGCCCAATGGACTCCTTCCTCCCATTGGATTGCACAGATTTCAACCTATACACCCAACTCACTATGTGAATTCCTTTTGCTTCTTTTCCTCTCCATCCTTCCTTCTCTCTCCCCACATCTTTCCTGTTTGTTATTCCCCTTTCCACTCTCTTTTTCTTTCTGTGGCCTTTGGACTGGGAAGAAGAATTGTAGAGCTTTTTGGTGGTGCTTTGTACAAGCAGGGCTGTGCTTGCTCTTACTATGTTCCGAGTCTTTGATGAATCCTTGATATTGGTTTTTGGAGGATTGCAAGAAGATGTTGATTGTTGCATAAATTCTCACATAAAAACCGGTTTTTTATAAATTTGTTTTTTTCCTCTTTGGTGTCTATTCTGTGTTGATTCCTATTGGGTTCCAAAGGGGAAGATAAAAGGGAGTGATACAAATGGGAAAGCAAGGACCTTGCTGCCATTGTGGAGTTACTAGTGAGCTCTTACTCATGTTCATGAGCGATTCTGGATCTCTGATTTCTCTCTATCTTTATCTCTCTTGCTGTTCTTTTTCATGTTCTTCAAATTATGTTTCTATTAATTCATATTCTTCTTGATGTTCTTCTCATTAATTCTCTCCAAGCGGTTTGCTTGGTTTCAGATTTCATTACCCAAACATACTTAAGGCATTCTGTGATATTAACGTGTTGTTGGCTGTTTCTTTCTGTCATGTTGTTCAGATTTCATGTTCTTTTTGCTCTGTGCTTTGCTCAGAGTAATGGGTAAAGGTTGACTTCATCCCATGGGATATCAATGATTGAATCTGAATCAAGCCTGGGCTTCATGTTATCATATCTTTGTAGTTTTTGCCTCTCCATATTGGTTCGTAGAAGCATCTCAATATCTCTGGCAAACAATTAGTAACAGAATAAAGGACTTCAAGTGGTATCCGTGTTAGATATCTTGGAGAGATCTTAATGACCTGCAACAGGGATTGCAGAATTTCTAAGGCTTTGTGTTTCTCTTCCCTGATTTGGTAGTTAGCAAAAGAACTGGCATCCACTTTTTTGCAGTGGTTTCCTTGCAGGTTTATCGGTCTCTATTTTGGGAACTCGTGGAAAATTTTAACTAAGAACAATTGAATTTGGACATTAGGATTAGTTAAGATGATATTATTTACCTTTTTAATTGGCAGCATAGGCTTCATAATGTAGTGATTACTCATTGACTTTTAGTGGGAGATTCAATATCATGTACTAGACCTGCTCTTTTGCTGATAGACAATCTAGTCCGGGGTGCATTCGAAAATGAAAGTCGAGTTACATGCTTTTAGTGATCCTGAACTTTGATAGAATGTAAAACTTGCATGTAGATCTTAGGACAGAGCTGGTGACTTTCTAGGTGTATATTGCTACTACATATTGATCACAAAATAGTGTCATATGTAATAGGTCTACTTAGAGAACCCATTTTCTTGGCCTCAAATCTCGTTTACTTAAATGATTTAGCTGGTTGCCATTCCATCATTAGAAATGTTCTGAGATGCTAACGGCTAAGCTATTCTTCTATTGACTAGTCTGTATGAATTTCATGTACGATTATAAGCATTCACTTATGACAATTATATTTTCTTTGGCACTCAGTTTCAGGATGCATTTTTAGAATTTCAAACCCAAAGTTGTGTGTGGCGGCTTGTTTTGCCTGTTTGTCATCGAGACTTCCTTGTTGATTGTATCCTATACCCTGTTTGTTCATATGATTGATTTACAAAATAGTTGTCCTCTGGGATTTTGATGACAAATTAAGTGACATCTTGCCTTGGAAATCACATGCTAGCCTGAGGAAATAGTCAATTGAAAAGGTTGGTGATGTTTATATTGTATCATGGTGTGCTGATTTATATCGGATGCTTAGACATATATTATATAGTGCTGCTTGCACAACAGTTTGATTTTTGGAAGGATAGAGTGTGCTATAAATCTTACTTTCCTAATTCAGTTGCTCTTTAACTTACATTTATCTTCTCATGGGAATCAAAAACTTGTTTAATAATGGCATCATTGTTTATTTCATTCATAAGCTTACCACTTTTGTCGTCTTTATTTGCTTTTGCTCATTTGAAAAGCTGGAAGACTCATCTAGTAAAATCTATGTTTGTGTGCCACTATTCTCTTGACTTACATGAGCTATTATAAATTTTGTGTTTCTGAAAAATCATATGGTCACTGAAGTTTAATGTCGAATAGGTACCCCTCTCTGGCGAAATGGGCCACCTGAAAAGCCAGTTTTATGCAATGCATGTGGTTCCAGGTGGCGAACCAAGGGTTCACTGATGAACTATATACCACTGCATGCTCGGGAGTCTTTTAATTCAGATGAGTTAGAAGTTCCAAAAATCAAAAGAATATCCTTCAAACCCAAAGAGCAGAAGTTGCAAAAGAAAAGGCACAGCAATAGTGCCCTGGAACTTGAACGCGAAATGAAGTATTGTGACCAGAACTTTCGCAAGATTTTAGAGGCAGATACAAGCAATCGATCCTGTTCTGATTCTGCCATATCTGGTTCAGAAAGCTGCGTGTATTTCGGCACCACTGATGCAAAAAGTGATTTAACAGGTTATCATCATTTCTGTTAATTTTGAATGTAAACCTCAGACAATCCCTTTCATTGGAAGACCTCAGAAATACATTCGTATTTGAGTGACTGTTAACATTTCTTTTTCATAGTTTATTGGAAAACCTTAGTCAATGGCTTTTCTTTCTCGGTGAAAGACCTAAACAGATCAGCCAAAGAAACACCAAGATGAACTAAAAGAATCTGAGTATCATCTATTCCAGTTCAAAATTTTGGTGAAATTTGCTACAATTTTTTTCTTATGTCGAAGATGTATCGAAGTGTGTCATGAGATATATGTGGCTCTGAAATAAATATATTGCTATTGCATGAAAATAATGGAACGTTTGAATTTGACCAAAAAATAATGTGTTTGGTTCAACTTTTAGCATCCTACATCTGGAACTTCTTTGTTGTTGATGTTATGTTAGGCTCTAGCTTATCCCCACCATTTTTTTTTGTTATTTCATACTTAAATAGTCTTTCAGTTTGTTTCTCAGGTTCAGCACAGTCAAATGCATGGGATTCGCTAGTCCCATCCAAAAAGAGAACATTTATAACTCGGCTGAGGCCAAAACCTTCTCCTGTTGAAAAGCTCACAAGAGACCTGTATTCCATATTGCATGAAGAACAGGCTTCTAACCTGTCCAGAACCTCAGAAGATGATCTTCTTTATGAAAGCGGAACTCCATTTGGTTCTTCTGAGATTGGTTATGGAGGTTTGCTCATTAAACATCCTAATGCAAGATTAGTAGAAGAGGAATCAGAAGCAAGCTCACTTCCCGTAGATAGATCATACATTATCGGTGTAGGTTATTCAGGTTCAGCATCAATTCCTGTAAATACCGAAAACAAAGGATCGAGCATTCTGAATCCTGGTACCGACACAAAGAAGTCTACGGCACAAATGACCCAAGAGAGTGCCAAAAGGTAATTTCTTGCATACGTAAGAAGAACAGAGTTTATGGTCATTTCAGCCATGGACTGATTGAAAACAGAAGATTGTTTCTTCACTAAATCTTTAGTGGTTCCAAAAATTAGCTTGATTGGATTTCTGAACTTCCACCCTTTGTCTGTGTTCTTACAGGGATAAAATCTCACATCAAAAGTTAAATATCCTGCAAGATAGAAATTCTCCCCTGAGTTCGGCAGATTTACATGTAAGAACTAGTTCTTTCATGTCTTTTCTTCTGTGGCTATATCAGTGCCTTAGAGTGTGGTAGGTTTTTCTCGTGTCGTATACACATTAGAGATCTGATTCAACCACTTTACTTTGGCAGGCTTTCATTAACTTCGAGAGTTTCATGAAATATCTTACATGTGAGGAACAGAAACAGCTGATGAAATATCTGCCATCTATAGACACTGCAAAACCTCCCGAAAGGTCTGTTCCATCCTGATAGCTTTGTTCTTCTAGTAAACTAAAGTTTCTCTCCAGTTCTCATAATTTGTTGTTGTTGGTTTGACAGCCTCAGAAGTATGTTTACCAGTCCTCAATTCTTAGAGACATTATCTTACTACCAGCAACTGCATCAAGAAGGAGTTTTTGATCTCTCCTTGTCAGGAGCAAATGCTGAAGAGTGCAGGACTTTAAAGAGGCTTGTATTACTAAATTATACAAATCATAAGTGGTCAGAGTGCTATCAGAAAATAAAGGTAACGGAGTGGTCTATGGAGTCTGTCCTTTTGGATTGCCAAATAGCCAAAAATCGAGCATGATTTAGCTATTTAAATTTTGAAATGGACATGGTAAGTTCTGATTGATATTGCACCTCAATTGCTATAGGATGCACCATCGAACAAGAAGAAAGGAAATGCAAAGCTGAACAGAAAAAATCTTTCTGATCTTTCCAAATTGGCATCCCTGAAAAGGCACCATGAGAGGCAAAATGAGAACTATCCAGGTCTGGTTCTTTGATATTTCTGCTAAACATATAAAACTATACTGAAGTGAGTGATACTGATTGGCTTATGCAAATTCATTCCTCTGTTTAGCACAGTGACAGTTAAATTTACTTTGCTTGCTTAGACTGGTTTGAGTTGTTTATGTAGTGAAAAGAAAATTTCATACTGACTTCCAGAAATTTTTTGTGGTAGAATATCATGTGGATACTGTAGTAGATATAATGACTGTGTTGACCAAATGCCTGGTGGCCTTTTGCCACTACATTTTTTTCAGCATTATTGAATTTTAGACATTTAAGATTTGAAATCTTCCCAGAAAACATATTGCCTTAGAATAATCGAGGTATCGACCCTATTTGGCCCTGTTCGATATGCCTCTTGCATGTAGTCTTTGCTTGCCAGGGCTCATTGATCATACTTGCATATACTAGGTATACTCTGATATTAATTATCATGATTGTCATAATGTAAACCGATAAACCTTAACATACATAAAACCATGTGGATCAAAAAGACACATGACTAGTACTTTATATCATCATAACCCTCTCCAATTTCCAGTGTTGGACCACCGAGGTATCACAAGCGGCACATCAAACCAGGAGTTCCATAACTATTTGATGTTTACTATGCGTGTAACTATGTTTTTCCTTCTGTTGATTGTCGCTGTAAATTAAATAAAGGAGTTTCTTTCCTAACATATTTGGTGGTGTTCTGCTGTGGATTTCAGAGAATAAAAGCACCATGACAAGCCCTAAAAGAATGTGCAGGTCTGAGAAGACGAATCCTCCTTCAAGATGTTCAACTCAGCTGGAACCTAGTGTCATTTCCAGTGTAAATGATGACATAGAGGACTTTGTAGACCATGAAGGTTCTTGCTTCAGTTCCAGAAGAAATTTTGCTTCTCCTCCTGATAGGAGCTCCTTGCTAGCCCCAACACTCAGTTCTGAGAGTGACTTGCTTCTGGTTTTGCCGTCTGGTGGATCATTTCCTCAAGAAGAACTCTTGTACCAATAATGGAGACAGAAAGACAGATCAATTCAGCAACACAGATGTTGTCCAATTGCTTGTTGCACATGGAGCATCAACTGAACTAGTGCCGTGAATGGTGGGTGTCATAGTCTTGCTCTTTCCCCCTCTGTCAACCTCTTTCGAAAACATTTTCGGTCTACTTCATCTTCTAGTATGCTGAAAACTGACAATTAGCTTTGAACTGGTTTGAGCTAAATTGCTTCATGTATATAGCCTTGCAAGATGGTTGTAATACAACTGAGCATAAAAAGAGGAGTCTGTATAAACAGTGAAGGAATGTGCATTGCCATCTTGTTGTTCTCTTCTCAATTTGGGCATGTATTGCCTGTTGAAGGAGTTGGCTTTGGTTATTGTGTGCAGGGTCATCATGCTTTGGACATGGAGAGGCTCACAAGGCAACGAGTCTTGTGTCTGCAATTTGATCAGACGAACACCAAGTGCATGAAGAAATGCCTCGGTTGAAGTACCAGCTTCTGTTGACGATGATGAGCACGACCCCAAATGGCCCTTAAACGTGCCGTGCACGTGCGAGCTTCGTTGGTGGGTGCCTCTGGGCCCAATGAATGCGGCGGCTTCCGATACGAAGTCGGCCTCCTCCCACTTTCTAGGGAGGGGCAAGTATTGGAGGAGAGACGGTAAAGAAGTCCGCGTCGTTGCTGTTGTCGTCCTTCCGCGTCCCAACCCCTTTCTCCAGGCCACGAATCGGAGCGCAACATGGCGAATTACGGCGGCGTACTCCGGCGATCCGCCGCCGTCGTCGAGCGAGCCCGCGACGGCGCCCGCCGCACCCGCAAGGCCCTGGCCCGCTTCGCCCGGCCCCAGTCCTTCGCGGCGCCGCCCGACGCCGAGGCGGCCGCTGTTCGCGCCGTCCGTAACCTTCGCTCCTTCCGCCTCCATTACGCCATCCTCCTCTGGGTCCTCCTCCTCGCCTCCCTCTTCCCCCGCCGCCGCGCCACCATGCTCTTCCTCATGGCCTCCTCCAAGATCGCCCTCTTCTGCGGCGCCCTCCTCAAGGCCTTCCCCAACTCCGCCCTCCTCTGCCGGATCGTGGACCGCAGACTGGCGGCCGCGCTCGTGCTGGCCGTGATCGGCGTCGAGCTGGTGGTGACGAGGGCCGTGCCGCAGTTCCTGCTCGCCATGGCCATCGGGGTGCCGCTCGTGCTGCTCCACGCCGTGTTCCGCGTGCGGGACGATCTGACTGCCAGCGGCCAGGAAGCGGCGAGCGCCGGTGGTGGCGAACTGGGGCCGATCTTCGAGAAGAAGGAAGATCTTGAATTGGGCTCTCAGTAAGAGTTGACTACAATCTTATACTACTCCTTTCTTCTTCTTCTTCTTCTTCTTCTTCTTCTTTCTTTACCTCTAAAATTACCATTTCTTTACAGAATTACAAGATGAAACTTGATATGATATACTCAAACAATTATAATCTTGATTACAAAATCCTCTGTTTTGAAACTGAAGAATATGTAGTGAGTAAATTTTTGTTAACCAAATTTATTGTATTGAGAAGTGAGTTTAGCTTACATTCCATGTCCAGCCATGTGATATAGCAGCTGACTCTTCATTGCTACTAGGATTGCTTGGTATTATTAGATTGCTGCAGCAAAACCTGGTTTTATATTGTGAATTGAGTGTACCTTCTGTGTGATCTAGTAGCTGATTCTTAATTGCAATTAGATTGCTACATTAAGAGCTGGTATCTGCTTTGCTAAATTTGCTTGCCTGCTTGGTGGTGGTGAAAGTAATACTCTAGTTGTGGCAGAATAATTAGCTAAGCTTACATTACCATGATATTGTAATCTAGGAGACTTGCCTGGTTTGTAAAACAAGATAATTGGTATGGAAATGCCAGTTGAACCTCTACATCCTTGACCTGTGAGTGTCATATGAATTATGATGGCATTAGATTCACAAGGAAATACCTATAGACAGTAGCAGACAGAGAGAGAGAGAGAGAGAGAGAGAGAGAGAGAGGGTTCTTCTGAATTGGAAGAGAGGTTATTTCTAAGCAAACTTCTCATAAATAAAAGAGAGGTTCTTCTGAATTGGAAGACTTGCTAAGCACTCTCATGTCAGCTACACTCTCAATCAATATAGCTTGACTACCAAGGCATTAGAAAGAGCAGCTTCAACCAATATAATTTTATGAAAATGTCTATGCCAAGCCTAAGTAACATTTTTCCAAACATTTCATGCTGTTTGTGTTCAACCTTACAAGTCATTGTCCAGCTCATTTTACTTTAAGAAGGTACACCAGGTAGGAGGTAAATGAGATTAATAGTTACCAGTGTTGTAGCACTGAAGTACCTCAAGGTAGATCCAATCCACCAGCTAGAAAAGCAATTTGTGGGGAAAAGAGTCATTTATTCATAATGAAGGGAAGGAATAAGAGATTCTGATGACCAGAAAGCTAAACTCTAAATAAGGACTATGTTTTTTTTTTTGGTTATGAGAAAGTTTGGTGATATATGGATGCTTCTAACCTTCTTCTCCCTGCACAGTATATTTGAATTAGATATAGTAACCAAAATGATGTATGAGAGTAATTGAGGGGACATCAATCAAGAAAATTTAAATTGTCACAGATTCATCAACATTTTCTCAAGATGGTTTAAAGATTCAGACACCAACTTGATGGAAAATTAGTTTTGACTGCATCAAATTGCTGATCAACAATCAAGTGAACTGTACAAGTTCATCAGGGGAGATCACATCCGACACGAGATGATACTTATTGGCATCTGCACGAAAATTGGTGCAGGAAATGATGACTACAGCTGATGAGTATATGCAACAAAATTAAATGCTTAGATACACATACTCCATTGGAACTTCACGGCATTTTCCCCCATAATAAACTAGCGTCAGTCACGGCATCAACCTGAAGACAAATTGCATTGAAATGGGCGAACGGAGCAATTTAAATAGGCACAATGTATCGAATGCGACTGAACGTATCATTATGTTTTAGCTGAGACGGGCAGGCTTCTTCGCGAGGCTGAAGTGGACCAAAGGCCACGTTGGGCACAGTCCGACACACACTCCTATGGCACGCTCGCTCACCGACACGTGCGACTCCAAGTCGTACACGTGTGGATCTGGGTCGACCTTCTCGAGTGTGAGCCGTCTCTTCGAATGAATCCAAGGAAAAGTGTGGATTCGCGGGTCTGTTCCCAAATAAAAATCCTTCTCCCTTCGTCCCCATTGCTTCCAGAAGAACCTTCTTCTCTTCGATCCTTTCTCACCTCCAGCTATTGGCGTCGGCGCTCAACGATACCGCAGTAACTGTTGATACAGAGCCCGATGCGGAGGCCCCGTCTCTCCCGGCCGAGGAAATACCCAGTCAAGGTGCATGCCGGTGGCGCGGAGGTCAAGACGTGGCCGAATTGAACAGGGCATAAGGTGTCCAGCCTGGTTGTCAAGACGTTAGGCGAGGAGACAAGGGCTCGCGTTTGGATTTTTGAAGGACCCATGGGCGTCGATCATCGATCGTCCTGTGAGTCTTTTCCTTGTTTTGGGATTTCTTTGTTAGCTAAGAAAACCATTTGCTCTTTCATCCTTATAACTAGCTATCAAATAGGTTTGTAGTTCTTGAATAGCATAAATGTATGCTCGAGATTCACCACTTTACTGATAGGCCGCAACCTTTTTCCGATGTTGAGTTGTATTAAGGTGCAATGTTTCTAAAGCTCATGACATCTAATTCTTTTGTTTCCTGGGTGAATTGCCATTCCGTGCTTTAGATAAGAATTGCTGAGATACAAGGTCAATCATTTGAAGGTCCCAAAAGCCCTTGAAGCAATAGCTGGGCAGCTAAGGATGTTTTTGTTTGATTGGACTTCCTTTGTTCGGAAAGAGTGTGAGACTTTCTTCAATTGCTTAAATCGGGCTTTGTGTATATTGTGGGCTATGTTAGATAGATTTCTATTAATATCACTTTTTATTATTTCCTTTCAATTGATGCATTTGGTGAAAACACTATTTCTGAGCCAATACAATAGTCTACTATGAGCAGTGGCAATGGTATTCCTCTGAAACAAGATTCTTTTTTCTCTTGATTGTGAATACCATGAGCCAATGCATTGTATTGGTATTATATTGGTAGGATCCTAACCTTTGGTAGACATTCTTCAGCACTCTGGCGCACCGGTTGTGTCTTGGTGGTAGTCGATCCTGCTCTGGTCCCTTACTGCATGTTTGATGCATGAATAGTAATATCTTGCTGCATGATTTTATTTTTTTAGTAGATATATGTTGACAAGTTTGTGTGCACCACTGTACCTTTTATTTCTTTAGTTGTGGAGAACCTGAGAAGATATTAGACTAAATCTTTTGCTTATTCAACAAGCTATGGAGTATGTTGATGGTAGAATCTTAACCATTGACCATTTGCTTTGTGAGGCATAATATATGGACTTTTTAGCAAATGAGTAATGACCTTAGAATTATCAAATCATGTGAATGTTGAATTTTTATTTGCATACACCAGATGTGCATAGATTTTCCATACCATACATTTCGTTGAACATGAAGTTGCCTAATGTGTAAGCATGTGATCTCATGCACTCTACCTCATTTTTAGATGAGGAGATGCTGTGATCGAGTAGCCCTAGCATATTCAAGAACCTTCATTGCTTCCGAGATGTTGGCCATTGGTGTTATGGAATCGCAGGTTGGTTTCTTAACCATGCCTTCTCTGCAAAAAGTAAATTACAATAACAATAATAACAACAACAAGCCAAAACGTCCCAAATTCCAGGTCGGGTAGGGAGATCTTACTGGAGTAGTCAGATGATAGTATGTGGTCTTTAGTAAGATTTTGTCCTGGAAGCTTCTGGGGTTATAACTTATGGTCAGAAGCAAAAATGGGGGAAAAAAAAAGCCTTTTAAGAAGGTGGCTTACTAGGTTATTGTCCATTTTATATTAGCTATATGCTGGAGTTATATTTCTGTCTTGAGCTGATTCGCTGCTTGAACTGCTTTGTGATTCAGATTGCACATGAAATACAGATTCTATACTTCATATGGTGGAGAATATTGTTGGTGGTAATATAGCATATCACATTAGTGGAGCAGCAAGTACCATTCGGGAGGGCTAGAGGACTGTGTGATGAGATCATTATCGAAATCAAGTGCAACTCTTCACACGTTCATGTTGCTCAACAGCTCATCGAGGTAAGCGAATCCCCAATCTTTTTCTAGTTGTGCACTCAGCAAGAGGGCTAATTTACTGGAACTGCTTTTCTCATTAAGAGCTTCATTGTCCTCATCTATTGTATGCAGGAATCTGTGGTGGGTGCCTAATGAACCTGCAACCAGCAGTTAAGGGGAACTTGGTACATACTTGAGATCGAGTTACTCGCAGTTGGCCACCCCGGCTTCTCTATTATCTATCGTCTTTACCGCACAATCCTATACCAGCTATGGTTCCTCTGGCTACGGGAATCGCAGCTTTTCACAACAGGCTCTAAGAAGAGGGACACAGAGATTGATTTCCTGCTTTCAATTACGAATTTGTTGGAGTTTCTGTTTGAACCACTTGTTCAAGACCTGAACGCTTGCTGCAACTCTGTATGTGACCTTACAGCAATTGCAGCGTCGTTTGTATTCGAGTAAACGCTTAACTTCGAGCTGCTATTGGTGGCTTCTTCTTGCAGTAAACGCTTAACGTTTGCCTCCTGGAGATGTTGTAACTGATGATCCTATGGCGGGAGAGATTTTGCTTCCGGATTTGTATCTTCTACGACTGATGCCTGTTTTATTACTTCATTTCTTTCGTACGAGTATTTCAACATGAAAGTTACTGCAGTGCGGCGGACAATAAAATGTTACTCTTTCTATTCCTCTATGACATGCCCACTTGTCTCACCATCAACATGACTGGTCGGATTTCCTAATTGGGCCCACAGTCACACGTTTTGGGGCTTAACGCGCCCATGTTCATCCCTTTACTTTCTGGGTCCCACCATTATGACAAGCGGAGGTATCCTTCGGTCCACTACTTCTCGGCCGGCTGTAAGAGAAAACCTGTTCCTCCTGTGGTCACGGATCGCAAATGATCAAGGAAGAATTTAACGGTGGAGATCCGAAGGATCAAATATGATCGTCCCACGCCCGCGGGACGATCTCTGCTCCTAACGTGGGCCAGCGTTGACGCTTGGTAATCGTACCACCACCGACCTTTTTGGGTTTTGAATAATGCAGGCCGCTATTACTTTAATTGGGTTTTTCTCTAAAGCCCCTACAACTTAAAAATTCTCCATGTACGTGTTTTGCGTGCATGCCTCTATGGATGGGACAACCACGGAGCAGATGTAATAATGAAAACATAGGAGGATGTGACTGGGAGGGGTCTAAAAGCAAAAGTGCAAATGGTTGTCGTCCGCCCTCACCATTTAGCCCAAACAGCTCCACCCGAGGCCGAGGGCAGGGGCAGGGTAGCCCAACTCTGCCTTCCACCCCAACCGCGGTCAGAACACCGCCCGCGCCGCGGTGGAGGCGGCCCACTCCCCCCACCCACACCTCCGCGCCGCGCCCCTTCACATCGGGAGCGGTGCGCCCACTACCGTCTCTCACACGGTTAGCATGCGCGCCGCACCCTAAGCCGCCCACCCCAGGGCGGTGCCCCGACTCACTACCAAACAAAAAAAAGCACCATTCATTATTATGCCCTCCTCCCTCTTCCCTTACCACCACCACTTCCTCCTCTCTCCCCCTTTTCCCTAACCACCTCCACCTCCTCCGCCACCCACTCCTCCGTGATGGCCGCCACCTCCAGCTCCTCCCCCAAGAAGGACCCTCCCTCCCCCGCCGCCCTCGCGGCCGCCGCCTCCGCCGCCGCCGCGGCCACCGGATCGCCTTCCGTTTCCCCGTCGCCATCGCCCTCACCGGACAGATCGCCCTCTCCGATCCCCCTCCCGGCTTCCCTCCCGCCACCGCCGCACTCCGCGGTCGCCGCCGCCTCCGGCTCCCGTCGCCTCGCCGCTCCCATATGGACCCACGAGGAAACCCTTGCCCTCATCGACGCCTACCGCGATAAGTGGTACGCCCTCCGCCGCGGCAATCTCCGCGCCTCCCACTGGCAGGAGGTCGCCGACGATGTCGCCCGCCGCTGCCCCTCTGGCCCCTCGCCGCCCAAGTCCTCCGTCCAGTGCCGTCACAAGGTCGAGAAGCTCCGCAAGCGTTACCGCAGCGAACGCCACAAGTCGCTCCAGCTTGACCCCTCCCTCGCCCCTGCTTCCTCTTGGGTTTACTTCCGCAAGATGGACGCCATGGAGCATGGTGGTGGAGCAGTCAGCGGCCCCCGTCGCCCCTCCGCCTCCCCTTCGCCCGCCCCGCCCCGCCCCCCTTCCGACGACGACGAGGAAGAGGAAGAAGAAGAAGACGACGACGACTACGACGGGCGCCGCGGCACGGGCGGTGGGAGCAATACTCGCAGCATGCACCGCCTAATGGCTAATGGCCGCGGAGCGATCGGCGAGCTCAGATTTACAATCCCCAAGGCGGTTCGGTCCAAGGTTTCAAGGGCCGACGACAGGCCCGCGCCGAGCCCTAGTATGAACCCTAACCCTACCACCCGCTTCTTCAGGGGTTACACCGGCTCACGGCCCGCGATGGAGGAGATGCGGCGCAAGATGGAGAAGAAGAGGAGGAAGAGGAGGTTGGAGATGGAGTCGAGTGCGGTCAGGGAGATGGTGTCGGCGTTGAGGATGCTGGGAGATGGCTTTTTGAGGATGGAGCAGAAGAAGATGGAGATGGCTAGGGAGATGGAGAAGGTGAGGATGGAGATGGAACTGAAGCGCACCGAACTTATCCTCGACTCACAGCGCCGGATTGTAGATGCCTTCTTGAAGGGCTTCTCTGGGAAGAAGCGGACTAAGGTCTCACCAGAGGACTGATAAGGTCTTCCCCTTCTTTGCTTCTGACTTGTTTCTGTTTAGATTAGAATGTTTGATGTAGAAGATGCAGGAAGTCGAATGGTATTAGCTTATTAAGTAGTGATTTGCTCTTTATTGCTTTTCTAGTTTTTCGGTAATGGAACAATATGTGAATTTTTCTGGCTTGAATGTCCAATATTTTCTACTTCTTCCTTGTTATTGTCGAGATAATAAAGGTAAATTAGGAGTTGGATTCATTTGGATATGAGCTGGTGCTTCGAAGGGTTGATCCCTTTTGGGTCCAGGAACTTTTACATGAAGGTTCCTTAGTTTCTGTCCACATTATTCACAGCATCCTCTCACTTTTGCATTACTTGCATCATCGTGAAGAGCCTGTCATAGTTTCAGTGTCAATTTATTATCATTTGGTTTTGTCATGACCCTTATTAGGCTTGAGACTCCCTGCTCAGCACTTAAATTAAAGGATAATATCTGATCTCACTAATTGGAATTAGGACATTGTACAGAAATTTATCTTGAGTTAAAGGATGACATCTTATCTCACTGATTGAAGTTAAGACATTGTGTGGTCGTCTCTTATTCCTTCTATATTTCTTAAGTGATTGTGAATTCCACATTCAGATCGCATCCTGGGCTATTTTGCAGGTTCAACAATGTATTTATGATCTTGATGCTGTGTGATTCATATCTCTTTTCTTGCAAGTGTTTCACAGGTTTATGCAAGTTAAATGCATCATTGTAGTTTGTATTCTTTCATCAAGCACTTTTCTCTTAGAATAAATCTTAGCCTTTAGTTTTAACTCATACAATTTTCAATGAATGAGCAAGGAATGATTTTGTTGGCTCCTGCATCTTCTATTTCGTTAGCACCTTCAACTGATAGCTTAGCTGCTCTGTTATTCACATCTGTATGATTGTATCATAGGATTTTGCTTTTATGTTTATAAGGCTATTCTTCTTTGTTGATGCATTCATAACTTTGATTTCCTGATAATTGTACCATTTTTACTTTGTGACGCAAGTGAAATATGTTGTGCATAAAGTTCTGAAGCTTAAAATACATGTGGTCTTCGAAGAGTAAACAGTTACGAATATGATCTTCCAATGCAAGTGTTTTGCTTTGCAAAAGAGATGCTTTGAACTAATGCCTTGGCATAGACATTTAACTATGATTCTTTTGCTGGTGTTTCTTTCTTTTGCTCGATTTTCATGTGATCTTACACTAGAATATGACCAGAGTAGGAGTAAAAGCTACTAATGGTTGTGTTTGCAAGAGAGATTTTTAACTTGAACTGAGAGCCAAACTAGAAATTATGTTTCTTTTATCCGTGCCTACGTAGGAGGTGTGGAGTCAAAAATGATGGGCAACACAAACAAACTGTATCGCTAGTTATATATTCTCTCTGTCTGCCGTGAGTATTTAATAATCATCTCTCATATATCTGCGGTAGAATATTGATCATAGCAGCAATCCTAACAAGCCTAGTTGTGCTGCATTATAGGACTTTTACCAAATAAATAAATCATAATGATTTGGCTGGTACATGTTCACCAAGGATTGATATTTTATTTTTTTATTATTTTTTAGTGATGTTTGACAGTATAGGTCAGGATACTGCTCAATATGTAAGCATCTTTCAGTCTGACCTGTTGCCCAAACCAACTCAGATGGATGTTTAAACTCTTGGTACAAACTGCAATGACGATTATTGTCTGATCTATTAAATCCAACTAATAAGATGTAAGTTTTGGAGGTGCTTTTCTTCGACTGCAGAACGTTAGTGATGAATCTTCCGATAAATGGAGTCCAGACAGGTCGTAGGCTTGGAGTTATATTTATGTATATGAAGAAATTATAGAACCTCTTAAGATCTAGTGGGCTTCAAAAGTTGTGTTTTCTTTATTGATTGGGTGTCCTCATCCAATGGGATGTCTAGTGGAAAATGCTGGTTCTTGCACTAAGAGTATGCTATGAAGAATGGGTCAAAATTGTCAAGAACCACTTCCTATTACATCATTACATGCTTACATCTCTTCCCATCTAGAAGATGTTGAGCCTAGCTGCTGCAAAGTTGCATTTGGAAAGAGTAGTGTAATTATACCCACAGGCCCCTCCCCAAAACAATGAGTATTAAAAAAATGTGGGGTCACCTGGTTGAGTGCTCAAACCATATCCATGCAAGAAGCTGTGGGTATAGAGGTTTCAATCAGAAATTTATTGTAATCACATTTCTTGCCAAGTTGTCTGAGACTTCAACAAAGAAAGAAATGTGCACTGCTAAATGCCATTGAATTTTTTTTTGGCTATGCATATGGTAAATTAGTGAGATTTTCTGATGGGGAAAGTTCGATCTGTGACTGACTCATAATCTTTGTCTTTAAACTTGCTTCTTTATTTCCCTGCTAATTCATGTGGAACCGAGTCTGTATTTTGAGGTTTATATTCCAAATCTAGTACCTTCTGAGATCCTCATAAATTAGAATCTTCACGAAAAGTACTAAGAGGAACAACACAGAGGTGTTTTATGAACTAAAAAATGATGTCTTTGCCATAGCAAAATCAACTTTAAGTTGTATCGTTCATGTTTCGTTTGTTTATATCTTGAAAGTTACATATGGAATTAGGGGAATGTAACAACTACAGTTTCTGCTGGATTCTCTGAATTAATCTTGAAAATTTTCTGGATGAAGAACAAGATGCAGTATGGTTAATAATCTGAATGAGAAAACTATGTTCTACTCTTCTGGAAAAGCATTCTCAACTATATTATTAAACTCATGCTAGCTCCTGTAGTTTGACCAGATTATTATTAAGCATACTGCAGTTTGTTCTCTAAAAATGCCCCTAGGATATTTTTCTCATAACAAATGAAGGTGCTTAATAATGTTCATTTTGCCACACTTATTGCCACTGTTTGTTGAAGAATCAAGTCATGTTGCTACTCTTTTGTGGTTCAGAAATATAGCACACTCGGAAGAAAAACTGTGCGTTTGTGAGGTGGTGGCTTTGGCATTAGCCAGCCAAAAGAATACTGATTCAATTATCTAATACAACTTTCTGCATTCTTATTTTTGCTTCATCAGTTGGAGTACAATACAGATTAATAAAACAAATCAAAGTATATTCCAGTCTCTATTTTGTCATCTGTTCCTTTTTGTAGAACTGAGTTTGATCTAGTAATCATTGGATACTGCAGTAGATCTTGTGAATCCCTGATGCTAGGATATGGTGGATTTATCTTCAGTTTCTAGTATCACAACTTTGATCTGGGAGACTTTGCACTTTTAGTTGGCATTCTGATTCACCAGATGATTTGCCTTCCCTTTGCATTTCTGTTGTATTCAGGTGATGCAGTGACATGATAGCTTGCAGTCTTGCAGGCGAAGATTCCTTAAATCATGGTTGGCATTGCAGTACCTGGAGATCTAACTTTTACTCTGTGACCATAACTTATTTCTGCTTGCCGTTGACCTACCTGATGAGTAAGACCATCTTTAGTCTTTTTCTATTCTTTATTGACATTTCTTTGATTGCTATGATTATTGAATCATGGCCTGAGGTAGAGCAGCTCATCGATGTGCTTCTCAATTTGATACACGATTATATGGTCCTACATTTGTGTACGGAGATTCTTCTGGAAAAAGAAGTGTCAGAAGTGCTGTTGTTGTCTCAAACTCGAACCCAATCGAATCCGTAAACACCCAATCCGATTGATCCGTCATAGGGTGCAATGTAGAACTCGATTTCATCTTATTTTGTTTAGGAATAGTAATCTTGGAACCCCCAAGTGGCATCTCCAGGTGAAATGTTGGGGGGTTTGGGTGGGCCTTACATTGCTCCGGCAGAAGCTCCGAGAACTCCGACCGCCTCAACATCATTCCATCAAGGCCGTCGATAGTCGAACATGCATGACGTTTGTGATACTTTCCACCTCTGGTCAACAGTAGGACCTTACATTGCTCCGCCGAAGCTCCAAGAACTCCGGCGGCCTCAGCATCATGACCGTCCACACCATCTACATCATTCCATCAAGACCGTCGATAGTCGAATATACATAACATTTCGGATAATTCCCTCCTCTAGTCAGAATAGGAGACAGTCGTCTTACCCTCCTGTCTTTGTTCCGGCCGCCAATCCTAAGAAGGACGTGCTCCGTAACCGCCCGCTCTGTTCGTCACTCCCACCGCCTTGGCTATGTCGTTGATGCTCGTCGACTCGCTCCGCCTACCGCAGCGGCCAAGTTCATAACATGCCATTAGGCACGCCGTAGGGCCTTTCGCCGTCGCTGCGGGATTTCGTACCGCCTACCGAAGCGGAGAATTTGATTCATCAATTGGGTTTCGACCCAAAAAATATGATTTTTAGATGACTGGCTGACTCGGGTGCGTGCATCTATAATAAGCCTTTAAAATTTAGCCACGGTAAAAGAGCTGATGGTAAATTACCCAAAAATTATCATTACTTCAAATCCTCATGGATAATATAAAATCATCAAGAATGATATAAAATATTTTAATATTTTCATTATGTCTTATATTATTATGTCATTAAAACATCAATCATGATTTCATTGAACATAAGACATTTTCAATCAAAAATATTTTATTTATTGTATTAATATATATATATATTTTTAAGTGAATCTTAGTGCCAGGAGTTATCATGAAATTGTCATGCTCAAAAATTTTAAAATAACTAGAAAAAGAAGCATGAAATATTTTTTTTAATTTTTTATTTTTTACTAACTAATTTAAAAACAATCATGAAAGCATAATGTAATTTCAAAATAAAGTAAAGAAGTTTCGTTTGAGTTGTTTACCTCATTGTCGAGAGTCACGAAGGCGATGTTCATCATTTTGTCTTCATCGGTTTGCTCATCGTATTCGGAGGTACTCGTTTTGTCCCAAGTCGCCTTCTTCTTTTTTGACAACTTCTTCTTTTTAAGTTCATTTTAATTCTTAGATTCTTGTTTCAAGAATTTTTTAAGCTTTATTGTGAAGAGTTCAAGGTCACATTACTTGAGCTTTCGCTCGAGTGGTCTTCTATTGTTTGAAGTGTCAAATCCTTCCTATTCTTTGGAAGGTTGTTCTCATGTCCGTTTTGTTTATCATGTACATTAAGTACAATTTCATATGTCATCAATGAACCAAAAAGTTCTTTAAGTGAAAAATTATTGAGATCTTTTGCCTCTTGTATTGCAGTTACTTTCGGATCCCAACTCTTTGGAAGGGATCTTAATATCTTGTTAACAAGTTCAATATTTGAAAAATATTTGTCAAGAGCTTTTAAACTATTGATAACATCCGTATAACGGGTGTACATATCAACAATAGTTTCGCTCGGCTTTATTTGAAACAACTCGAAATCAAGCATTAAAAGATTAATCTTTGAATCTTTTACTCTACTAATGCCTTCGTGTGTGATTTTGAGTATGTGTCAAATATCAAAAGTCGTTTCACAAGTAGAAACTCGATTGAATTCATTTTTGTCTAAGGCGCAAAATAGAGCATTCATAGCTCTAGTATTTAAAGAAAAAGTCTTCTTCTCCAAATCATTCCAATCGTTCATTGGAAGAGAAGACCTTTAAAATTTATTTTTAATAATATTATATAAATTTAAATCCAAAGAAAGTAAGAAAACTCTCATTGTGTAGTTCATCCCATTGAACATGGAAGAACGAATGAGAGAGTGACCCTCTTGAAAGTTGAAAAGAATTATTTCTCTTAGGTGTTAAACTAAATGAAAAAATAACATGGCTCTGATACCAACGGTTAGGAACGAGTCAACACTATGAGGGGGGGGGGGGGGGGGGTGGTTGAATTAGTGCAACGGATAAAATCATCGGTTTCAAAAAATCTCTTCGTTCGTTGAAAACCGGATCAGAAAGATAACTTGAAATCTCGTTCGTATATGTAGTGAAAGTAGTAGGCAAGTAAAGATTTAGTTTGCAGTAAAGGTAAATTGCATAAATAGAAATGCAAACCATTTTATAGTGGTTCGGTCATTGTACCTATATCCACTCCACTGATTCCTCTTCCATCGAGGCCATCGACATCCACTAATGATCTTCCTTCAATGGGTGAAGATCAACTACCCTTACAACTTGATTCTCTTTTTGATAGGTTTAGGAGAGAACCATTATAACCCATTTTTACAAAGTTTTCCTCACACTTTCCCTTAGAATGGTCTCTAAATTTTATAAGAAGGGACTCTACACTTTACAAGGGTTTTCAACTTTAGAAACACAGAGTTTTTGTTCACCTTTCTTACTACTCCATGCAGGAATAGTTGGGGTATTTATAGACCCCAAATGACTTCAAAACTTGGAGCCAAAATTCAAATTCTCGAGATTTCGGGGTACGGGCAGTACCACCGCCTGCACTGGGTGGTACCACCACTTGCAGCTTGACACTGGGCGGTACCACCGCTAGTCTAGCGGTACAACCGCCTGACAACCTCGAAGACCGAATTTTTTGAGTTTTTCAACTCATAGGAGGTTCTACCACTTGTTCTGGCAGTACCACCGCTTGACCCAACTTTTGGTTCGCTGAATGGGTCTCCCAATGAGCCCAAATCAGTCCCAATTAGCCCTTAATTGAGTTAGCATTATTACACCAAAAATTAACTCAATTAGCCCTCGAAACTACTTCGATCTTAGACAAAGTATGAATCCTTTGTCCGGCATGTCATTGGTTCATTCGGCACTTATCCGATCCTTCGGTGCATCGTCCTCTCCTTCAGCGTATTGCCTAATCGGCATGTTGACTCCCACAATTTTCGACATTCTTGGCGTAATGGCCGATCCTTTAGCCCGATGCCCGAATTCATGACACGGTTTAACAATGAGATATTATCAACCATCAAGCATTCTTTGAGCGAATCAATTGATGAACTCATTCTCCAATAAGCACTTGTGCGATATCCATAGTGTCTCAACACGAGCAGTTATAAGACTAGTCGTTTCCATCATATGGATGGGTGTACAACACACTAGTTTATCTGGTTATCTCGATATCTCTCTCGAGTGACTTATGATTGGGATTATTTAGGGTCTGTGTTTAAAGGTAAATCGATCTCATTATCGTGATCTTATCACAATCTGATTCTCATTATACAGATCTATGAACATCACAATATATGTAGCATGCAAGACAAAGTAATAAAATATCAAATAATATAATAAACAAAAAGAATGTGTATCATGTCACATGTGTCATCACTCATATGATTGGCTTGCAGGGCATTTATGACTAGCACAACAGGCAGGGGTGACACCCGCCTATAGAGGCGACCGTCGGTGGGGTGGTGGCAGCCACAACGCAATACGATAAGGGTTTAGGGTTTTTTGGATGAAAAGATAATTTTACCCCTCAATTTCAAAAATTCTACGATTTGTCGTTTCTATCCAAACTACATAAATACGCTTCATAAATAAGAAAATTTCTTACATATCTTGAATTTTAAAAAAATATTAGTTAATTAAAAGATTTAATTAACTATTATTATTTATCTAGTAGTCTTATATAATGATATATACATGTGATATATAATATGGACGTATGATCATAGACTGTGTGATGTGATCCTTATTATTATTATTATTATTAAGGCTTGTGATCCTTTGTTTTTTCTCGTTTATTATCAAGCATGCATGCTTGTGATTATGTTGTAATTACATGAGTAGGCATAATAGGAGCGTGGAGGTGATAACAAGATCGATGAGGCTGAGACGGATGATCGTGATGCATAGAGATGCGCCAAGATGTCGACAGAACTAACGAGGATGAGATGAATGATCATAGGGCATGAAGATGCGCTGATGTATACATAGATCGTGATGTGAGTAATTGGGCCTATTAACTCGGGCTTGATCACATTAGGCTATGGTCCATGATCATCTGATGTGATTGCTCATGTGATGCGTGATTGCTTATACACATAATAGATATATATATATATATATATTTGCATATGATATTGATATATATTAAATATATATGTGTGTGACATTTTATAGGAGACCGGATCAAAATCCTCTCTCTTTATAATATTAAGTCGGTAAACGTGAGGCAATTATATTGACTCATGTGGCCTTCCATCGTTATAGGGATAAATCAATTCTCGACATATGTTGAGTTGGTCGAGTCCCTCGAGACTCATCTATATCGTGATTCGATATCTTACCTACGATATAGCGATGTCACTGATGACTTGAGGACATGATATGC